>NC_092745.1:80588058-80891088 GCF_047496795.1 Chiloscyllium punctatum
TTGCCAACTGTTGCATGTGATAAAGTAACTCCACTGCTGGACAAATGGCAGTAACCCAGGAAAATTATCCTTGCATGGACTCTTAGTGATCTAAATTGACTGCCAGCTAAGTGGGACAGACAGCGTGTCAAAACCATAGGAATAGAACTATGCCATTCAGTCTATCAAGTCTGCTGCACAGCTAATATGTCTCTCAACCACTTCCGCCTGCCTTCTCCCCATTATCTTCAATCCACTTTCTAATCAACAACCTATTTATCTCTTAAATACGCTCAATGACTTGGCCTCCACAGCCTTCTGCGACAATGAGTTCCACAGATTCTCCACCCTCTGGCTGAAAAACTCCCCCTTATCTCAGTTCTACAGGGTTGTCCTTTCAACCCACGGCTGTGCCTTCAGGCCCTAGTCTCTCCTACTAGTGAGAAGTGAAAGATGTTGCAGCATACAGTTCACTGCTACGAAATATCCCTGGTGCTTACACTACATCGGGGGCCAACTGCTCATGAGTTCCCAACTCATCAGCAGGTGGATGATAAAATCACAGTTTTCATCCCCATGAGGATTCTGCAGTGGTCACTCCTGTTAAGACAGTTGTGAAAAAACATATTTGTGGCAGCTGGAAGATGAAGATGGCAGTCAAGTCGGATATTTCCTCATATTGGTTTTCTCATCACCGGCTGCAAATCCTGTCCAATAGCTTTATGCTGCTAAACATTGCAGTAAGAAATCCCTCATGATTTTCCTATTTGGAGAAGAATATAATGAGGAAGAATGAAAGGATCAGAAAAAGCTATTTTGGTGGATTCTTGCCATATCGTCAGTGTCAATCCACCAGAACAACTACAAACAACATGATTTCAGCTAAAACATTGGTAGCTATTAGAGATATCTTCATTATGTTTGTGACCAATTATGGAATAGTGTTGGTGTTTGACATGATGTAGAACTTACTGCTGATTTTTCCATTTTCCTAATCAATTAGGCACTAAATGCCTCCTTGACACGTTCTTCTTAGTTGTGTTAAGTTTGATTGATATGCAGAACTTGGCAAAAGCTGGAGAATCGCAATCATGTATTACTTTTATCAACATGCAGCACATATTAACATTACTGACATAATCATGGTCTTAATTAATAGTACTGGGTAAATGCATACACATAGGCAGTACAAGTACAAGTAGGTATTATAAGATTTTTATGACACATTTTGGTACACAGACCCAATGACTGACAATAGATGAATGAGGCAGCAATCAAAAATTTCATCTTGCTCCAGGCAAGGTGAAACTCATATGTACAGCAGTCCCATTATTATTTCCATTGCATTCTGCCTCCTCAAACCTATATATTGCAAAAAGTTTATGCTGACCAGTATATATAAAAATATGAGTAGAAAGTGCATGATATCATAGGATGCACCTGACTTATCACTGTCTTCCTTCTAATATTACAAGTATTTTTGCATTATTAAGCTACTGTATCATAATTATTCCTTCATAACCTGAAGGGAAAGCAATTTTATTCAATCTTCACCAATCCTCGATATTGTCTTTATTTTGTTCAGTTGAGCTAGCACAATACACTCTAGAAGCTACTCCTTAAAAATTCATAAAGGTGACGCGACTGAACTTTACCAGTCTGCTTCCTCTTTGTATTACATAGCTTGCTTTAGCTGAGAAGGTGTGTTGAGCACATTGTGTGCTTTGCCCTTGAATGCTGAAGATTTCACTTCATTCTCACCATAGGGAATTAGAGAGTGAGGAAGAAATCAAGGGAATGTAAAGCCCAGGAACACAGTGATCATAGCTTACTAGGGACAGAATGTTCCAAACCAGTCAATGTTCCAAATCACATCAGAGATTGAACCTGTTCCTAGTGAGTCCATTTTTCAATTACTTTTAATGAACATATCCAAAAGCTCAGACCAGAAACCTAAGTATGTTGCTTGATGGCAAGTCATTGAGGAAAAAATAAGAACTGACACAGAACAGAAAAGTAAGGTAATTCCCAAATCACAAAGCAAGGGTCACATTACAAAAATAAATTCATCTTTCTCAACAAGTGGAGACTTCACAGAATTCAGCCACTATTGACACATGGTCAACAATGCCCTCCAGTGCATCTCCTTCACTTCCCGCACATCATGCCCTTGCAGCCCACCCCTCCAACAGCAACCAGGATAGAACACACCCTCCAGTCCTCGCCTTCCAACACACTAATCTCCGACACAGCGCATTATCGTCTGTCATTTCCACCACCTACAGCCATACTCCACTACCAGAGATATATTTCCCTCCCCACCCCTATCTGCATTCCGCAGAGACCATTCCTTCTGTTAGGTCCACGACCCCCACCAACCCACCCACCACTCACAACACCTTTCCTTGCCGCTGTAGGAGGTATAAAACTTGCGTCCACATCTTCCCCCCCCTCACCTCCACCTAAGACCCCAAAGGATCTTTTCACATCCAGCAGAGATTTCCCTGCAGACTCAAATACCTCATCTACCGTGTCTGTTGCCCTCAATGTAGTCTCCTCTACACTGGGGAGATAGATGCCAACTCACAGAATGTGTCAGGGAATATCTCTGGGACATACACATCAAACAACCCCACCACCCTGTAGCTGACCACATCAACTCCCCCTCCTGTTTTGCCAAGGACATGCAAGACCTAGACCTCCTTCATCACCAAATCCATGCCACCTGACGCCTGGAAGAAGAACATCTCATCTTCCGCCTTGGGACCCTCCAACCACACGGCATCAACGTCAACTTCACCAGTTTCCTCAACCCCTTCCACCCACCTCATTATCAGATCCAACCCTCCAACTCTACACTGCTCTCTTTGAACTGTCCTACCTGTCTATTGTCCTTCCATTCTATCCATTCCACCCTCCCCTTCCAACCCATCGTCATCACCTCTCACCTGTATCTACCTATTGCCTTCCCAGCTACTTTGTCTCCACCCTCATTCCCACCCCCACTCTCCTATTTATCTCTCAGCCCCCTTAAAACCTCCCCGCTCTACATTCCTGATGAAGGGCTTATGCCCAAAATGTTGACTCGCCTGCTCCTCAGATGCTGCCTGACCTGCTGTGCTTTTCCAGCACCTGTAGTCCTCACTTTCTCCTACTATTTACTATTGTTAACCATTTCAGTAAATGTGAGTTAGATGTTTCCTGATCTTTGGTCTGTCGTATTTGAGACCTGAATACTCAACATTAGCTCCATAAGCAATTCCAGGAGCCTGCATTGGACAATAAAAGTATGCTTTCATTTTGCACATCACCATGGATCAATTAGTTTATTACTGCACTGCCAAACATATATTTCCCAACGAGAAAAATCGGTATGTGATTAACTGACATTTTGGTCTATCATAGGATCTAATGGCAATTTGCTAAAACTTACCACATATATCTATTTGGTTAAAAATCACACAACACCAGGTTATAGTCCAACAGGTTTAACTGGAAGCACACTAGCTTTCGGAGCGACGCTCCTTCATCCTTCATCACCTGATGAAGGAGCGTCGCTCCAAATGCTAGTGTGCTTCCAATTAAACCTGTTGGACTATAACCTGGTGTTGTGTGATTTTTAACTTTGTACACCCCAGTCCAACACCGGCATCTCCAAATCATATCACATAATAACTAAAACTGCCTTTTGTTTACTCAATCCATAGATTGTTAACTAGTGCTATTTGTAATGAGGAATTTCAGTACAGCTTCAAATTTTATATGTTTGTACTTATGCTGAAATAAGAGATGCAACTAAATCCAAAGTAGTGAAAATTAGCTGAACTGTAGCCAGATCCATGGAGATGAGAAACTTGCTGATTCTATTCACCCAAGGCATGGCTTAAGTTTGGCTGAATTGTGTAAATTTGCAGAGTAAATGGAACTGTGTTCATTGGTTAAAGTTAATCACAGGATCATCACAGAACAATCATATTCAATCAAGCAGTCCTACAAGAACATAAAGTAACTAAGACAGTTGTTGAATGAGATGTAGAGGCACTAATGAATGATGCTCAATACATCAAAGAAAATATCAACAATAGTTACTTCATCTTACTTGAATTATTATTAAATATTCTAAGACATACATACCTAGTGATTTATAAGTGTCCCAATGTTGAGTTGTTTGTTTTTTCCATTGTTCCTCCATTTGTCATTGTATACATGACTTTCAGGAGTTCCAGCTAAATGTAAACATTGCTTTATGCCTTCCCCGATTTAGATCATAAACATGATTTAACGTAAAACGGGCTTTGAAAGGATATTGACAAACAGCTCAAATATGCTTTAGATGTTTAACCTCTCCAAAGTATTTGAATGATTTTCAGTTTTACATGAAATCATACAAGAATTGGCTTCACATTGCACTTTTAATGCCCTTTCACCTGAACAAATATACAATGAAATATATTAGATTCCAAGAATTTTGTTGCACACACTCATTATTTGGAATCGAACACATTGGAACACAGCTCAACATATTTTAATTTTAATGTAAAAAGTACAACTATTACACAATATTATATATAAAATACCTACCTGCAGAAATCATTTCTCATGTATTTTGGAACAGGATGAAAGTGAGACTTTCAATTTCTGTATGTTTTGGTTTATGCCTGTTCTTCACACAGGAAGACTGAGATGGGCATTTTTGGATTATGATCTCCAGCCATTCAGATGAATGAATTGGCTGACTATTTGACTATCACACTGCATAGCTCTCAGGAACGTCTTGTGCTTGTTAGTTACTCCTGGAACATTTGGAAGACTAGACTAATATTGCAAAAATGCAAATCTAAACAATTCTGTTTTAAAATGGAAATGTTAGGCACTCCAATTCAGCTTGCCTTGTTATCCTTATTTCTTTTTTTTTTATCTTTTGGTTTGGAATAACTGTCCCTTCGTCACCATGCAAGATCTCCAAAATGGAAGGAAAAATTGAGCAGGGTATATAATTGAACAGTTATTGCCCACATATCACACCTGCTGAAGATAAATTCTGCATTCCTTCTATTTAATTTATTTCTAACTTAACTAAACCTCATTCACTTTTCCCCCAACATATCTTATTTTCATGAAGGGGCACTGAACTTGAAATGTTAACTCTCTTTTTCTCTCTATAGATGTTGCCAGACCTGATGGGTTTCTCCCACTTTCTGTTTTTGTGCCAAAATTGTCTTGTTTACTTTTTTCTGTTGCATCTTGAGGAGCACCATCACATTTGCAGAAGCCTACATCCATGAATGAATTTAACAAACTGTACAGTATACTTAATGATAGCCCACAGATCACTGTCTGCCTCCTTAGAATTTGCAAGCTATGGAAATGCCTAATAAAAACTTAAAGAAAATACAGCTGGATAGACATGATATACAATACCAGATCAACAATTCGGAATTCTTAGAATCTAGTGTAATAAACAAGGTTTTTCAAATATACTATCTCTATGTCTCATTTTATTTCTGCCTATTTTAAATTATATTTGAGCCAGCATGTTTCAATTTCCCTCACAAACATCCCCTTGAAACCTTCCACTTCCAGCATGATCTTCTATTGTGACAAAGATGTTGATACATTACGATATGACATCTTTGCATTTTTATTTTATATAATCAGTCTATAATGAAGTGTAGGTTGTTTTGATATCACATACTTGGAGTTTGGATTTTTGAATTTGAATTAGTAACATAAGGGTTTTCAGTAGGTCTGAAAAGGTTAGGATTAGGTTCCTGTTTAGAAAATCACAGAATGATTATTTTTCTTTTTATTAGAGCAAACAACAAGAGCTTGAATAAATTGGTTTTTAGTTTCAGTAATTCTGCAAGGTTCTTGACTGAATCTGGATATGAAAGCAGTTGATCCTGACAAAGGCAGAATATAGTTTAGAATTGTAAAGAGTAAGGTATCTCAGTTTAAGGAGTTTAATAAATGTTCCAGACCAGAGTATTTAGTTATTGCCCTGAAAACCCTGAAGATGAGAAACTTTAAGCTCAGTTATATGAAGGCTCCCAGAAGAGGATATCAGATACTCAAGACTGAGAGTTGAAGCCAGAACAAAATTAAGGCATAGAGGGGTGACAAGCAGGGAAATTCTATCTATTGTGAGTCCTGTTCAGTGGTGCTTTTAGAATTAATGGGATTGTGTTTTTTTAAGTCTTTAAGTTTGCATCATATATAAATAGTTTGGTTTATTTTATTTTCATTCATTTGCATAATAACCTTCGTTTATATTGTTTACCAAATCTACAACATTGCATGATTATGTTTTAATGAGAGAGCACCTCATTAATACCAAAAACAAAATAACATATGATCTATGAAGTCAGATTTCAGCTGGTATATAATTTGTCCAACATCAACTAGGATCATAACAATAATAGCCTTTGCTAGAAAGAATGACTCCAATAAACATTGTCACTCATGCCAGCTTGTATGTGCAAAGAAATTGTGAAAGCCATGTTTAACAGCATTATTTCCGACAGTCAGTCCTACCTCACTAGTTGGCATAGTGAGTACAAGTCACTAAATGTTAACGGCCGATAGATAGATATCATGGTTGCCAGTAAGACAATGAAGTTTCTCCAGGATTCCTGCTACCATTTATCACTCAGTCAATGTCACTTAAATAGACTATAACATCATTAATCTCATTTCTCTCATTTATATTTGTGGATCTTTTATACAACAATGGCTCGAATTCAAAAATATTTTGTTGATATAAAACCTCCAAACTATAAAATATGCTATAAAAATCCACATTATTAAAATTTATTGATGGCCTTTACAAAGTCAGATTCCCAAATGATAAGCCCCTATCTTACTGTCCCCAGAAAGCAGGCTGAGTGGCAGAGGCACCAGTTAAACTGGGGGGAACCATATTGGTTCAACTTCCCCAATACAGTCACACCACTGTGGCATTTTCCCCAGCACAGGACTGGATGCAGGAGGTGGGCAATTGAATGCTTGAATTAAAGGTACAGTAAAAGCTCATTACAGGAAATGCCAGTGCTGACATATGTCCTTTGCCACCAGCTGGTGAAGCTGTCAGCTAGGTGTGGACAGAATCCCTGCAGCAACCTGGGGGAATCACCTTGGCCAGGTGCAGAATGAGTGATCAAGGACAGAGACGGCCTTGGAAGGATGTAGGCCTGAGGCCTAGGACAAGGACAAGAGACCCATATAACTTCATGATCTCCCTGGAAGGGTTTTCTCACTGAGCTTTGGCTCCTTGCTTTCTTAACATTTTCCTAACCTTTGTTAGCTACCAAGAGTTCCACCATGCCTGAGCAGTAGCCACCTGTCCAGGTGACATGTTGAGGCCATCGGCCAAGGGACAATCCCACCTGCCAGCAAGTTCTAGCTTAGGACTGACTATCCAACACGACATCAGTGCTCTAATATCAAAAGGAAAATTCATGTGATGGATGTCTAAACTGAAACAGAGGGATCAGCACCTCTGCTAAGCACATTCATTAGATTTAGTTTTATTGATAAGAAAATTATACTGGCTACAAATGAAGAATTTTGACCTCTATGGCTAAATTATGGTTTTGCAGCCTCCTTAAGCAAAGCCCGAAGCCAGAAGAGTTATACAACATTTACTGTTTGGTTTTAATGCAAACAGCAGCTGTGTAGAATTTGTTGGCTTCCTTTTTCAATACAGAAGTGTCGGTTTGCAGATAACAACTCTTGTGGATGGTAATTTAAAATTAGGAACTCAATCTTGTGGGAACAGCAAGAAAAAAAACAGACCTATCACTCCACGTTACTGCATGCAGAATTGTCCTTCGGACTGACTGTTCAGAGATGAAAACATTGAGGGACAGCAAATAGAGAAGAAATACAATGGGATAATACAGGTCAAGGTGAGCATTGCTTCTCATGGTTTCCCTGATCCACTGAGACACAAACTACTCATTATAGATACCAAGTCAGACGCGAAACCACACAAGATATCCCAATTTATATTAGGTTGATTGAAGTGACCTTTTCAGCTAAAGCTGAGGGGAGATTTTCATCTTATGTGATTCAATTCAATCCAGCTTCCAGAGGTGAAATGACAGTTTGTTAAGCAATTGTGATTGGATGATCCTTGCTCAACTATTTTTAAAGGTCTAATACTGTTTCTTCCAGTAACTTCCAACAAAGTTGCCAAAAACAAAAGCATAAAAAGGAAAAACCTCCAGGTTTCAATTTAGGTCATTTATTAGCAGAAACTTTCAAGATAGATTTCCAACATTACTCTCCAAAGTGGGAGATCAGAACTCCTATGCCGTTGTTTCTGTATTGGAACAGGCTTAGTTCGAGGCAAATACAGATTTAAAACACTATAGTGAAGCCATCCTATAGAGTCCTCAAAAGCTCACATTACAGGAGAAATGATTTCACTCCTCTAGGTCAAGAAGCCTGCTTTTACAAGCATTCAAAATAAATTAAGATAGCAGAGGTTGGAGTGGTACGCAGGGTTATTCAGAATGCAGCCTATTTTCACCCATTGCTTTATTGCTTAAAATTAACCCAGACATTATTTATGTTCAGAGATGAAGAGTAATCAGAATGTAGCCAGTAGTAATTGCTCAATAGCAGAGATCCACATTGAGAAGAAAGTGAAAAAGTAACACAGAAGGAAAATACGATCAGTGACTTTAATGCACTACATTTCAAAATTAATACCTCACCTTATAATATAAGCAGGCCATATATACATTCTCCTGACATCCCTATTAAAGTTTGAAAATACTTGCACGGTAAAAAAAACATGTGGTTCAATGAGCATTGCTGCAGTTTCAGGGTCCCTCAACTGTTTTGCACTTCAGAGAGTGTTCTATTAGCTTTGTACATTATAACATATTCATGACTTATTCTCTTTTTATGTCACATATGTGTTTTGTATTAATCTTTTTCTCTCTGGAATAACAATGTTATTAATGGTAATGATTTATCAGAGTAATAGGTCAAAGTGTAAATAGTTAAATTTTATTTCTGGTTGTACATTGTTGTACTTGATGGTTCTGGCTTGTCTTCACATGGAATTGCTTTCAATTGATTCATGTATTCTTTTCATTATTTCTCTTTGGTATGTATCTAAACGGATTTTTTTTCTGCCTCCAGTATAAAATGCGGACCTCGGTCTAATGGTTCTCTTAGCCTGATATTTCAAAAAGAATTTGGTGAGAAAAAAACAGACAAGATGGAAAGAGCTTCCCTGGTGACCTCATGATCAAGAGCACATCATTAGCTGAATTAGTTCGTCTAAAGCATCTGGCAGTGGAGGGCTGTGGAGGGAATGTGAGCTGTAATTTGCCTTATTTCTCATCAGTTAGGATAGTTAAAGATCAGTCCGGTTCTTATTATCTTGCTGTTTGGTAACCTGAAATGTAAAGGATGATATGTGGGCATCTAGTGAGAATAAATTAAGTTAGGTAGAGACATCACATTTCCCCAATGTTAGGGCCTACACAACCTCATTGATGTACCAGATAAGGTGCTGACAGCATTCAGTCTATACCTCATCAATTTCAGGAAAGAAAGGAAACAAATAAGCAAAAAAGAAAACATGAATTAAAGACAGATAAAGCATAGTCGATATTGTATGTTTCCTACTTTTACATTCTAGACGTAGAAACTAGGAGCAAGTGTGAGTCAATCAGTCCTTTAAGCCTGCTCTGCTATTCAATAGGATCATGGCTGAACCCCACTCTCAATGCTAATATTATGCTTTCTCTCCATAGCCCTTGTTCCCTTTAATATTGAAACAGTCCTGATAAATATTATGGAGGAGCAGTTAGTGAACTTAATAATGCATTTGCTGTTTTCTGCACAATCAATTGAAACAGAAAGTTAATAATTTGAATATCTTTATCTGAGAATATTCTCTTATGAGGAGGCATGATACTGTTGATAAAAATACTCATTGTTACTTTGGTCAACACAGTAGAGCATTCTACACACGAAAGGAGCAAATTTGTTCAATATAATCAATGGTTTCATTAAACATTGACTACAAATTTATGGCACAATTAAGATTTGATATTATGTTTATCTTTGTAGAAGCTTAACATTAACTGGTGAGGATTTTACTAAATAAGCAATGCCCTTCACTTTATAAAATCACTAAGTAATAAATTTAGTCACTCTAATGCTTTCAAAGAGGTGGTCATTGTGTTCTATCCTGTCATCTCAACATCAACCAGTAAAACATATTTTTGTGTTGGGCGCATTAGAAATGTAATGCAATTGATTCAACAGTTAAATATGAATAGCTTTATTGATGGTAATTGGAAGAAAGTATCAATTCAATGCATTAATTGTCTTCGCAAGAGGTGTAAACAAGCTGTCAATTTGCCATCATTCATCTCAAACTTTCACATAAGGGAATGGGTCTGGGTGGGTGGTTCTTCGGCGGGGCGGTGTGGACTTGTTGGGCTGAAGGGCCTGTTTCAACACTGTAAGTAATCTAATCTAATCATGTAGTTAAATTTCTTTCAACAAATGCTTTTTATTTTCTGTGACTTGTCCTGCTTTTACTCCTCTGTGAAACCTCAGCCTGGAATACAGCTCTGACGTTGATATTTTCTAACCAAATTGGTTAACAAAGTAGGCAGCTGACTGGCTCAAAAGGATTTTGGAGTTAAGGTTGTCTGCCTAACCTGTAAGTTCAAAGTAATTCTCTTCTTCATTATTCCATATTTGATATACCCACCTTCCACTATCTCTTACACCTTCATTTTCCAGAACCATACGTATCTCTTAAACCCAATCAATGACTTTGTGGGTAACTTAATTCACAAATCATCTGATTGTTTTTATAACCACCATATGTAACTCTCCTAATCATCTACTTTCAAATTTTCACTGCAGAGTAAAATTGCCAAGGCAGACTTAATTAATCTACATCATAACTATGCATTAATCACATTGCTGTTTGTGTACAGATTGGTTGGTTTCATTGATGAGAATGTTTCCAAGTCCCTAAAGCACATAAAAGCACAAGGATCACTGCTGCCCAGTAAACCTTCACCTTTGTCTCAGGTTTGAGATTATAGCCCTTAGACTTCCGGATGGTATATTGCCTCTCAGGTGTTAGGGTCAGGGATGTCTTAGATCAAGTTGACAGGATTCCTAAGGGGGAGGGTGAGCAGGCAGACTTTGTTGTACACATTGGTATCAATAACATAGCTAGGAAAAGGCATGAGGACCTGATAATTGAATATAGGGAGTTAGGTTGGAAGCCAGAAGGCAGGATGAACCGATTAGTAATCTCATGATAGCTACTGGTGCCACAGGCTAGTGAGGTTAGGAACAGAGAGTAAGTGCAGCTGAACACGTGGCTACAGGGCTGGTGTAGGAAGGAGAGCTTTAGATATGTGGATCATTAGGATATCATCTGGGCAAGGTGGGACCTCTCCAAGAAGGATGGGTTGCACCTGAACTGGAGTGGTACCAATATCCTCGGCAGAAGGTTTATTAGAGCTCTTCGTTTGGGTTTAAACTAGTTTGGCGGGAGGATGGAAATGAGAGCTATGGATCAGAGGATGGGGGTAACTGGTGAACAAGCAGATATGGCATGCCGAGAGAGTCTGTGAGGGAGGATAGACAAGAAGTGTGTCTATTTTAATGCAAGAAGTGTCAGGAATAAGTGTGATGAACACAGAGTATGGATCAGTGCTTGGAACTACGATATTGTGGCCATTACGGATATCACAGGAGCAGGAATGGTTTTTCCGGAATTCAAATGTTTCAAAAGAAATAGGGACAGATTGAGGTAAAAGAGGTGGGTGAGTGGCATTGCTAATCAGGGATAGTATCACAGCTGTAGAAAGGGAGGTCGTGAAGCAGGCTTGTCTCGAGAGTCAGTATGAGTGGAAGTCAGAAACAGGAAAGGAGCAGTCACTTTATTGGGAGTTTTCTACAGGCCCCCAGTAGCAACAACGACATGGAGGAGCAGATTGGGAGACAGATGTTGGAAAGGTGTTGTCATGGGTGACTTCAACTTCCCTAATATTGATTGGAACCTCCTTAGTGCAAATAGTTTGGATGGAGCAGATTTTTTCAGGTGTGTCCAGGAATGATTCCTGACTCAATATGTAGATAGGCTGACAAATGGGGAGGCCATGTTGGATTTGGTGCTTGACAACCAACCAGGTCAGATGTCAGATCTCTTGGTGGGAGAGCATTTCAGTGATAGCACCACACCCCTGACTTTTACTATAGTCATGGAGAGGGGTAAGAGCAGACGGTATGGGAAAGTATTTAATTGGGGGAGGGAGGATTACAGTGCTATTAAGCAGGAACTGTGGAGCATTAATTGGGAACAGATATTCTCAGGTAAATGCATGACAGAAATGTGGAGGTTGTTGAAGTAGGTTGTGAATGCTAGATAGGTTTGTCTCACTGAAGCAAGAAAGGGATATAGGGTGAAGGAACCTTGGGTGACAAGACATGTGGAACATCTAGTCAAGTGGAAGATGGAAGCTTACTTAAGGTTGAGGAAGCAAGGATCAGACAGGGCTCCAGAGAGTTTCAAGGTAGCCAGGAGGGAACTGAAGCATGGATTTAGGAGAGCCAGAAGGGGGCATGAAAAAGCCTTGGTGAGTAGGATTATGGAAAACCCTAAGGCATTCTATATTTACGTGAGGAACAAGAGGATGGCCAGAGTGAAGGTGGGGCTGATCAGGGATAATGAAGAGAACTTGTGCCAGGAGTCGGAGGAGTAGGGGAGGTCCTTAATGAATACTTTGCTTCAGTATTCACTCCTGAGAGGGACCTTGTTATTTTGTGAGGATAGCGTGAAACTGGCAGATACACTAGAACAGGTTGATGTTAAGAAGGAGAATGTGCTGAAAATTTTGAAAAACATGAGGGTAGATAGGTCTCCTGGGCCAGACAGAATATATCCAAAGTTACTGCCGGAAGTGAGGGAAGAGATTGCTGTGCCTTTAGCAATGATCTTTGCAGCCTTGCTGTCCACTGCAGTAGTGCCAGATGATTGGAGGATGGCAAATGTTATTCCCTTGTTCAAGAAAGGGAATAGGGATAACCCTGGATTACTGATAGTCAGTCTTACATTGGTGGTTGGCAAATTATTGGAGAGGATTCTGAGATTATTTGGAAAAGCATACTTTGACTAGAGATAGTCAGCATGGCTTTGTGAGGGGCAGGTCATGCCTCACAAGCTTTACTGAACTCTTTGAGGATGTTGCAAAACACATTGATAAAGGTAGAGCAGTGGATGAGGTGTACATGGATTTTAGAAAGTTGTTTGATAAGGTTCCCCATAGTAGACTTATTCAGAAAGTAAGGATGCATGGGATACAGGAAAGTTTGGCTGTCTGGATATAGAATTGGCAGGCCTATAGAAAACAAAGGTTGATAGTAGATGGAAGCATTCCGTCTGGAGCTCAGTGACCAGTGGTGTTCCGTAGGGATCTGTTGTGAGACTTCTGCTCTCTGTGATTTTTATAAATGACTTTGATAAAGAATTGGAAGGTTGGGTTAATAAGTTTGGTAATGACACAAAGGTTGGTGGAGTTGTGGATAGCGTGGAGGGCTGTTGCAACCTACAACAGGACATTGACAGGATGCAGAGCTGGGCTGATAAGTGGCAGATGGAATTCAACCTGGAAAAGTGTGAAATGATTCATTTTAGAAGGTCAAATTTGAATGCAGATTATAGGGTTAAAGGCAGGATTCTTGGCAGTGGTGGAGGAACAGAAGGGTTCACATCCATAGGTCCCTCAAAATTGCCAGCCAAGTTCATAGATCATAGAATCCTTACAGTGTGGAAACAGGCTATTTGGCCATAGGGTTGTTAAGAAGGCGTATGGTGTGTTGGCTTTCATTAGCAGGGGGATTGAGTTTAAGAGCCATGACGTTATGCTGCAGTTCTGTAAAGCCCTGGTTAGACCAGGCTTGGAATATTGTGTTCAAGTTCTGGTAGCCTCATTATTGGAAGGGTGGGGAAGCTTTAGAGAAGGCACAGAGGAGATTTACCAGGATGCTGCCTGGACTGGAGGGCATGTCTAATGAAGAAAGGTTGAGGGAGCTAGGGATTTTCTCATTGGAGCAAAGGAGGACGAGCGGTGACTTGAAAAAGGTGTACAAGATGATGAGAGGCATAGATAGAGTGAATAGCCAGAGACATGGTAGAAATGGCTATCATAAAGGGGAATAATTATAAGGAGATTGGAGGAAGGTTCAGGGGAGATGACAGAGGTAGGTTTTTTATTCAGAGAATGGTGGGGACATGGAAAGCACTGCCAGCAATGGTAGTAGAGTCAGATACGTTAGGGACATTTAAGCAACTCTTGGATAGGCACCTGGATGATAGTAAAATGTAGGGTATGTAGGTTAGTTTGATCTTAGAGTAGGACAAAAGGTTGGCACAACATTGAGGGCCGAAGGGTCTGTACTGTGCTGTACTGTTCTATGTTTTATGTTCTAAATATTCCTTTCCTCATCTGGCTGATGGCAGAGCATTATCTATGTCTGCCTTTATTGAGAGGAGGCTCCCAAGCTATGGAAATTATTTCACATTTTCCAGGATTGTAACGAAAGTATACTAAGTTATATAGCACTGCCGATAAATTACATTATCGGAATTACATTTAATGTTGAAGGTAGACCATAATGGATGAAAGGAGAAATGTGAATAAAAGTTCTTCTGTTCTCAGAACTCATGCAAAATGAGAAGTCCTCATTGACACTAAACAACAATATTGTGTTTTTGCAAAATGTCAAGCTTGGTTGGAGATGGTCCACACAGTGAACATTGCCTTTCACATTCATCAGTTTAGAATCCTACAATAAGCTTTATTGTCACATATACTCATCTGAGTACAGTGAAAAAATTATAAGTCACTACTTCTGATGTCATCTTAGGTACAAAGGTACAGGTTCTAAAATACAAATTCTTAGGAAACTAGATTAGAAAAATAAAGAAATTAAGAGCAAACATTATTATTATTAGGACCAAAAACAAAATGTCACTGCTGTGACCTTAAGGAAGTGAGACAAATAAGAACTTTAACCAAATTTTAATTTTGACAAATTTCGCGGTGTGACATGTAAGTGCTGAAATGTGTACTTATAATATATACTGTCACCTGACATGCTGGGATTGATGGATGGGAATGATTTCAAACAAGGAAGGTGGTCCTTATATTAACAAGGTGGGAGTGGGGAATGTAGGGTGGGGGCAGCTGCAGATTTGCAGAAAAAGCTAAACTGTGAGCTTCACTAGGGTCCTGCCGAAATTCACACAGGTCCATATTACCATTTCTCTACTCCATTTCTGTGTCCGCTTAGCGGGTGAGTTGATCTTCGACAAAAAAAAATTTGAAAGAACTGCAGATGCTGGAAATCTGAAACAAAAACAGAAATTGCTGGAAAAACTCAGCAGGTCTAGCAGCATCTGCAGAGAGGAATCAGAGTTAAAGTTTCAGATCCACTGGTCCTCATTCAGAACTGAGTTGGCCTTTGACATCAGACCACAGCTAAGGATTGCAGAAGAGGGAAGGAAATATTAAGGGATTGCATCGATGTAAGGCCAAGAGAAATCATGGATTTGTGGGAGGACATTGATGGTGGAGGTTTGTGGGTTGTAAGTGTTGGGGAGTGATGTTGTTGGGGAGGGCCAGAGACTAGGAAGATGTTGCTGGGAGGATCTGGAAAACTAAGCAATTTGGGGTGGGCATCAATGGGAAGTTGTAGGAGAGGATCACGAAGAGGCTGGAGAGATGTTAGGGTATCTATGGGAGACATGGAGCACAGCATAAGGAAGGTATTACATGATAAGGGGTGAGCAAAGAATAGTTAGCAGAAAGGGTATTCTGGATCTCACGGGGCAGTTAACAAGTGGGCGGGAAGTTTGTGGTGGGGCATGTCTGCTTCACCTGGCTCATGAATAGTGCTGGAAGAGCACTTCCTTATTCCAAGAGTGTGGTGCTGGAGAAGCACAGTTGGTCACGCAGCATCTGAGGAGCAGGATCAGTATTTCTAATGAAGCGCCTTTGCCTGAAACATCGACTTTCCTGCTCCTCAGACACTGCCTGACCAGCTATGCTTTTCCAGCACCACAGTCTTGGCTCTAATCTCCAGCATCTGCAGCCCTCACTTTCGCCTATGTCCCTATTCCAGGCAGCAGTCTGGTCCCATTTATTAACTCGGTTAAAAGTGGACCAGAGAAAATTTTGAAGCCTACAGTTTTATTTAATTATTAGGAAGCAATCTGCCTGCTCTGTTGGTTGCCTGTCCTTGAATGAAGGCAGAAGTAGGCAGTTTCAAAGCAGAACATGTTTGGATTTGAAATATCTTGCCTTTTTTTACTTCTGTCCAGTACAAACCTGCTGCTCGTTGTGGGTTAAGTGCTCCCATTCATTGTCCATAATAATCAAGGGTCTGCCAATGTGATCCACACATTTCTAATATTTGGATATGCTGTGCATGTTTCAGGTAGAAATCTGCCTTTAACTACAGAGGCACACTGCACGTGAACAGGGCAAGACCTCCTCACCTCAAACAACTGTCCAGAAGGCAGTATTTAGCCACTTGTGGACCTGAGCAAGGAGACCTATCCTGGTGACCTTTGAAGGTTGCCTAGCCAAATCTATCATAATATTTCCTCATATTATTGACATGATTTTCCCAATTTAGCACCAATAGGCAAAATCCCATGGTCAAAGGATATATTGCCTTCATTGATGTCAGCAAAGCCACATAAGAGTTAGGGTTAGACTTTCAGAGAAAATTTGCTGCCCACTAAAACTGTGATCTCTTTCTATGATAACATGACAAGTATGGTCAGCTATGATAGGACAATATTAAGTACTTTAAGATTCATAGTGGAGCGAAGAAAGGTTGTCTTCAGGCACTGAAACCTTTTGGAATATCCCTTTCTCTATTGTTGTCATACACATTCAGGTGTTTTTGTCCCTTTAGTCCAGGAACCTCCCACCTACATTCGGAACACCACCTGCACCCTCCACCCTCCACCTCTTCCATGACTTTTGTTTCCTTGGCTCCCAACACCTTATCTTCACCATGGACATCTAGTCCCTGTATACATCTATCTGCCATGACAAATGCCTCCAAGTCCTCCATTTCTTCCTCTCATACTAACTCCATCAGTATCCCTCCACTGACACTCTTATTCGACTGGCTGAACTGGCCCTCATTCTCAACAACTTCTCTTCCAATTCTCCCACTTACTCCAAACCAAAGGGGTAGCCATGGGCACCCGCATGGGCCCCAGCTATGCCTGCCTCTTCATCGGGTACGTCTTCCACAGCTACACCAACACCATTCTCCAGCTTTTTCTCCTCTATATCAATGACTGTATTGACACCACCTCATGCTCCCACGAGGAGATTAAACAGTTCATCAACTTCACCAACACCTTCCACTCTGACCTCAAGTTCACCTGGACCATCTCAGATACCTCCCTTCCCTTCCTGGACCTCTCCATTTCCATTTCCAGCAACCAACTCAACACAGACTCCTACAGATATCTGGACTACACCTCCTCCAACCTTGCCTCCTGTAAAAACATTATCCTTTATTCCCAATTCCTCTGCTTCCGCTGCATCTGCTCCCAGGAGGACCAATTCCACCGTAGAGCATCTCAGATAGTCTCCTTCTTCAAAGACCACAACTTCCCCTCCCACATGGTCAATGATGCCCTCCTTTGCATCTCCTCCACTTCCCATATCTCCACCCTTGAACGCCACCCCTTCAACCACAACAAGGACAGAAACCCCCGGTCCTCACCTTCCACACCACCAACCTCCAGATACACAGCATCATCCTCAGACCACAGTTACCCCACTTCAATCAAACTGAAGAAGAGCCATTCCAAAGTTTTCTTCAGTTGAACAGTGTGATGTATTGCTACTGATTTAACCTGAGAAAAATCAGAAACTGCAACATCAAGCACATAAAGTATGTGCAATCTCATTGAAGGGTATCACAGACTTGATGGGCTGAATGGCCTATTTTTGCTCCTACATCTTACAGTCTTATGGCCTAACACAGGTAATAAGATTATAGAGAAGAAGGTGTCTATAAAATTGGAAAGGTACAGGCAGTTGCAGATTTTTTAAAAAATCATGTGGGCACAATAGGAAATCTTTGAATGACTATTAGTTCACTCCTTAAGAGCCTCAATTATCATATGGGCAAGCAGGAAACCTATAGTACCCTTTACTGTTGTTTTTGTTTTATGGAAATGGTGCAGTATGTGCTTAACACTTCTGTGGCCTAAAAACAGCCAGAAATTTTGCCTGAACTACTGTGTGAACTTTGCCTGATATAATGCAGCAGGATGAAAGGAGACTCACTGTGCAGAAAATAACACAGGAGGGTGAAGCGGCAGTAATAGACATGCAATCGGGAATAGTTTCATGGGAACTTTAACTTCAAACTGAACATTTCAGTTAAAGAGCCTTCAAAGATGTCACATTGGCTCTGTTCTTCACTGAAGTGTCGATCTACATTTCATGCTCAAGTTCTTTGAATGGGACTTGCTCCCTCAACGCAGCAAGAATATTACCAGATAAGTTAAGCTGGCACTTGAGGCTCAGAAAAAAAAATGCAAAGGTAAGTTTGATTTCTGACACTAGATGAACAGAACTAGAATAAATTATCTAGATCTGATAAAACAGCAGTGATTTAAGAGCTTCAGGATCAGCAAGGAGATCAGAGCTAAGCTCTACCAATTTATAATGTTCTATTTAAGAGGTCATCATTGCCTGGTTGATCAGAAACAGCATGGGCAAAATCATTTAGTTCCTATCAAAATGGATGAGAAAATCTCCATTGTATTTTAACTCACTGATAGCTCAAGGGCACAAGAAAATAATATTGATAGCAATTTTTCAGTTCACTAGTGATGAAACATTGTCTACCCAGCCAGAAAATGACCAAAATTTACAGCAATAGCCCCAGGCTTTCATTTTCAATATTTTATCTCTGTTGCACTACAAGCAAGAAATAACAATGGAAAGAAGTTAATTATAATATAAAAATCTTTGCGATAGAAAATCTGCAAATTATCACTGATGTCTGATTGAGGAAATGCGAGGTGCGGTAATCAGCTGTTAAGATCAGAAAATCATAATCCCTGATCTAGAATTGTGCAAGTTCCTTCACAAATTAATGGAATATAAGGTAGCGGTTTTGACTTGCAAGATCTTTTGTGCTTAATCCTTATCTTAATTTCAGTTTTGGTAGTAGTCTTTGAAGTGCAAGTTATAGGAAGACCTCAGCCTGTGCAATGACTGCAACTTTAAGGCCAGGCTTAGGCTGAATATTTAGGGCCCAATGACATTGAGGCAGATGCAGACTGGAACTAAAAATTATAAGGCCAGTTGTGTGCCAGCTTCAATCCTGACCCTGTTCCCATTGTGCCACATAGGCGTTTGGGGGTGTGAGACCACAGCACAGCCAAGTGAGGTGGATAGGCAATTATTCTTGTTAAGAACCAATTTAACCAGGGATTCTGTATTTTTCTGAGGAAACTGAGGCAAATGAACTGGCTTCAGGTGGCAACCAAAAGCACACTAGAGAGTTGGGAAAGCAGACCCTGTATGCTTGGTTGGTTGGTGGGACTAGAAGGAGCAGCCAAATGCTGAGGAAGGGTTCACCCACAGCAGTGATCTGGCTGCTTTCTCTATTTTGGTAAGGTTTTCAAGAATTGTCAAAAGGTACCTCCTTCTAGACATGCCATATAGTTTACTTATACTGTAAGAGAATGAAGTCCTCCAGCTTTGAAATCCAGCCTGCAGTCCTAACCTGGTCAGAAAGCTCATCTCCATGTTAATTTAGGACTCACCAAAGGAAAGCCCTGACATTATAAATTTCCCACTGGGTGGGGATTCCTGATCTGCAAACAACCTTCACTCCCATTTCTCATTTCCTGGGGAAGCTGTTCATCTCTGACAGAGGATTAGGAAGATTGCAGAAGAGAAGATTGTACAACTATGCCAGTCAGATAAAGAGAGATGTGTGTGTCACTTAGTTACAAGATTCTCTGGGACTCTAAGGAGATGAGATTTAAACCAAATTAGTCCAGATATAGCTATCAGCTCAGAGAGCGAATTTACTTAGGACCAGAGGACTAAGGAGGAATGGATAGCACCTATACAGACAGAGATTCATCTGAGACTCAGGTTCAGTACTCTGGTGTCTCACAAGATTAATAGCATTCACTTAGAGCAAGAGAGGTCATCCATGTCACCTCACAAGGGCAAAGAAATGAACCTTATGTGCTTTTGGCTGATTGCCTGTTATATCAAGTTTTTTGAAAGGATTTTCGCTACAAGGTTTAATGAGTCTTCTTCTTTGAGTATCTTGCCAAACTTACATCATTAACCCCCCCACCCTTCGGGCCGTCCCTCTTGATGATTCTAGCCCCAACGTACTGCGCACCATTCCCAGAATAATTCAGCATTTGCTTTGACTTCATGTCGAGAATTCTCAACATCTAGCTATTCACCTAGTTTGGGATGATATGAAGCTATTAATGAGTTGAGTTGTGCCGTTAATAAGGTGTTTTATCCCTTTTAATGGGCAGCCTAGTAAAAATACTCACATCAATGCCTGGTAGATGTATAAAAGATGCAGCAACCTGCTTCTCTCTTCAGATAGGCCTCATCGGAGGGGAGGAACACCTTGTAAGATTCTACCACAAATCTCACCATAACTCATGTCGTTCAGGACCCTATAAAATTTTACCCAAGTTCTTATCAGTCCTAGTGATATTGCTAACTCCAACCATATAGATTTTAATCTATTTAATACAGTAGACCATAAATGCCAACATGTTGTCAACTAGCAAGAGTCTAATCCTAAATTAATCACACAATCTTAGATCAGTATCTTAGGCTAATTTCAACTGATTTAAAATCAGATAGTGCTGAATTGCTGTGACATAACTAAACTGCTATTGTAGCCTTTTATATCTTGTGTGAAATAATTCAAATTAAGATTTCTATATTCAGTGTTTAAATGTAAGTGCAGATTACTATACTCCTAAGGTTAATCATTTTTCATTTATGGTTTCGCTGCCTGACTTATCCCACTTGAACTGTGATGTAAGGCAGCTAGGTGGACTAAATCTTGACATCACTAACTTCTAGGCACACATTAGTACTAAATGCCAGACAGACAGTTCCTTGACACGTTGTTAAAAATTCATCTGGTACATTTGATGCATATTTTTATCCTTGATCCCAATGTTTTAGTAGACCTCAAATGTGACTGAAGCATACATCTTTATTTATTCAATAATGGAATGTGGGCATCACCAGCTACATAAGCATCGATTACTCATCCCAGATTATCCCTGAGAAGGTAGTGGTGAACTGTTTTCTTGAACTGCTGAAGGCCCTGTGAGAGAGGAACATTCATTACCCTCTTTATAAGGGAGTTCTGGAGTTTGACTCAGGAACAATGAAGAAACAGCAATAAATTTCCATGTCATGATGGTATGTACCTTGGAGGAGAACTTGTAAGTGGTGGTGTATCTGCTGCCCTGGTGCCTTCTAGGTGGCAGTAATTGCGTGTTTGGAAGATGCTCTCAAAGGAATTTTGGCTGATGTTGATTTTCCAAATTTGCTATGAAAATCAAGTTGCATTTTCTTGCCACTGCCAGAAGCTGATAAAGGTTTCTGTCATGTTCACATTTCACTCTTGCGACTGCAATGTCGTCTATGATATATAGCCAGCCAGTAGATTTTCAACAATTCAATCTTTAATAATATTTGGATCTGTGCACACTGTTAGACCATCAATAGGTGATCAATCTGTTTAAATGATTTAACAGGTTTGGGGTACCCATCCCTATGATCTGAATTGGCATTGAAGATAAACAATGCCAATGCACGGAACATCAGACTAGTTGTAAGGCATGGTCTTATCATGTGTGTCCTGCAACATATTGTGCCAGTTTCCCTGAGTATATCTCACATGAAGGGATTAGATTTGTGTCAACCTTAGCATGTAGTGCAGGTTATCTATTTCTTTTGGGGAATATGCCTTGGATGGAGGTAAAAGCTTCAGCTTTTCTGACAGTGTCCATGTGTTTTATAAAGTTGTCCACATGCAGTGTCTCACTGGAATCTGCACACTATAATGTTGTGGATACCTTGTGAACTTTATTGACATGCTTGTGTGCCAAGGTTGGAATTTTGAAAACTGCTCTGGCATTGTTCCTTGGTTGGTTATCCTTCACATGCTCCTGTGGAGTATTGTGTTACATTTTGGATAATTGAATGTCTTCCATCTTTCAGCTCAATGTCTTGGTGGGTGAGTCAAGACACACCTAATCCATGATTTGGATGTCTATTAAAACTATTGATGACTGCAATGCCTGTTCCAAAGTCAAACTCTTGCTAATGTTGCTACCTTGCTACAATTGCTTCAAGTATACATCCTTCTTCAGCAATGCTTTCGTGGTGTATTTTTTGAGTTTGTCCATAAGCCTTTCAGTTAGCTTCAGTGAAAGTATGTATCATATCTTTGCATCAACACTTATCTTTGATCGAGCCAATCATTTCACCTCTCAGTTGTCATTATGGCATGAACTCAAGCCTGTGAATCCTGAGTTTCAGTTCATCTTTGGAAGTCTGGAAGAGTTTGTCATGGACTTTGTTGTGTATCTTATTCTTCTTACTTCTTCTCACCCAAAGTGAGAGGCAGTCACTGCCTGCCATTTTGTCATTTATCTGATGATCCATATAATAAAAAATAATCCTTTCTTTAAAAAGTGACAAATGTCAATGGATTCCCAACCTATTGTGAGAGGTTTGCTTTCTATTTTTCTTGTGCAGTTTTATGATCTCTAAATGTCAAGTATAAATCTGTGTTGCACTGCGGTGATTATTTCTTTTTCTTGTTGATGGCCTTAAAATGCTTTATTTTCTATTATTTACTGTAGTTCTAAACACAGAGTTGAGTAACTCTTTCTATTGTCATTCAGGGTTTAAAAGTAGTGTTGGTTTATCTATTTCATTCCTTGCTGGACCCTGAAAGGTCACAGGCTATAGTAGCAGATTCATGTGTGTAGGTGATTTTTGTATCTTAAAAGGAGTTACGAAATTACATGGGCTGTGTTTTTTTTTACCCTTTCAGATGAAAAATAGTAAAACTGATGGTTATTTGGTCACTGGAAAAGCTTATTTAGTACATTTCCGTTTTGTCCTTTTTATCTATGTTTTGTTAGAGGAACATTTTCTTAGGTCACAGCTATCTTCTTTTATGCACTCAGAACTGTCCTGGATCTGTGAACTGATGTTTCTTTGTGTTTTAAAGAGAGAGAGATAAAGTAGTCTTTGTGCTGCAGATTTTCAGCCCTCTGTTTTGGTTATAGTTGTAACTTCAGCTCTGAACTTGAATTGATTGGTAAATGACTTTTAGGAATTAAAGCTTTTCACAACTTTTATGTTGCTGTTATCCTGTCAACTTTTCAGCCTTTAGTATCCACATATTGCCACAAACCAACTATTCAAACTAGCTTTTGGTGCGTACTTATTGTCTCGATGTTTTGCTTTGGAGTTTTATAGATTTCAGTCCACATGACATGAACACATGTCTTGAAGATTAATAAGAATGCTAGCTACTTACACAGCTAAAATCACAAACTTATTTACACAGTTTTGGTTTTATGCTGACTGATGTTACCATAACTGAACAACAATACTCATTTAATTATAAGGAGAGTGCCTGAGGGCAAGGGAGGTATCTTTATAGAGTCACAGAGTCATAGAGATGTGTAGCATGGAAACAGACCCTTCAGTCCAACTCATCCATGCCAACCAGATATCCCAATCTAATCTAGTCCTACTTGTCAGAACATGGCCCAGATCACACCAAACCCGTCCTATCCATATACCCATCCAGATGCCTCTTAAATGTTGTAATTGTACCAAACTCCATCAATTCCTCTGGCAGCTCATTCCATGCAAACACCACTCTCTGCATGAAAACATTGCCTCTTTTCCCTCTCACCCTAAACCTATGTCCTGCTGTTCTGGACTTCCCCACCCCTGGGAAAAGACTTTGTTTATCTACCTTATCCATGGCCCTAAAAATGTTGTAAACCTCTATAAGGTTACCCCTCAGCCTCCGATGCTCCAGGGAAAATAGCCCCAACCTGTTCAGCCTCTCCCTATAGCTCAAATCCTCCAACCTTGCCAACATCCTTGTAAATCTTTTCTGAACCCTTTCAAGTCTCCTTCCTATCAAGGTGTATAGTTCCTTGATAGGAAGGAGACCAGAATAGCATGCAATATTCCAAAAGTGGCCTAACCAATGTCCTGTACAGCCACAACATGAGTTCCCAACTCCTGTACTCAACGCTCTGATAAATAAAGGAAATCCTACCAAATGCCTTCTTCACTATCCTTTCTACCTGCGACTCCACTTTCAAGGAGCTATGAACCTGCACTCCAAGGTCTCTTTGTTCAGCATCAGTCCCAAGGACCTTACCATTAAGTGTATAAGTCCTGCTAAGATTTGCTTTCCCAAAATGCAACACCTCGCATTTATCTAAATTAAACTCCAACTGCCACTCCTCAGTGCATTGGCTCATCTTATCAAGATCCTGTTGTAATCTGAGGTAACCTTCTTCGCTATCCACTATACCTCCAATTTTGGTGTAATCTGCAAACTTACTGACTATATCTCCTCTGTTCACATCCAAATCATTTATGTAAATGATGAAAAATAGAGGACCCAGCCCCACTCTTTGTGGCATTCCACTGGTCACAGGCCTCCAGTCTGAAAAACAACCCTCCACCAACACCCTCTGTCTTCTAACTTCGAGCCAGTTCTGTATCCAAATGGCTAGTTCTCCCTCTATTCTGTGTGATCTAACCTTGCTACCCAGTCTTCCAAGAGGAACCTTGTCAAACGTCTTACTGAAGTCCACATAGATCATGTCCAACGCTCTGCCCTCATCAATCAAGTTTGTGAGACATGATTTCCCATGCACAAAGCCATGTTGACTATCCCTAATCAGTCTTTGCCTTTCAAAATACGTGTAAATCTTGTTCCTCAGAATTCCCTCCAGCAACTTGCCCACCACCAACGTCAAGCTCATCGGTGTATAGTTCCCTGGCTTGTCCTTACCACCTTTCTTAAATAATGGTATCACGTTAGCCAACCTCTAGTCTTCTGGCACCTCACCTATGAATATCGATGATCCAAATGACTCAGCGAAGGACCCAGCAATCACTTCCTTAGCTTCCCACCGTACTCTAGGGTATACCTGATCAGGTCCTGGGAATTTATCCACCTTTATGCATTTCAAGGCACCCAAGACTTCCTCCTCTATAATATGGACATGTTTCAAAATGTCACCATCTATTTTCCCACATTCTATATCTTCCATGTCCTTCTCCACAGCAAACATTGATACAAAATACTCGTTTAGTATCTCCCCCATTTTCTGCAGCTACACACAATGGCCACCTTGCTGATCTTTGAGGGGCCCTACACTCTCCCTAGTCACCCATTTGTCGTTTATGTATTTGCAAAAACCCTTTGGATTCTCTTTAACTCTATTTGCCAAAGCTATCTCATGTCCCCTTTTTGCCCTCCTATTTTCCTTCTTAAGTGTACACTTGCTGCCTTTATACTCTTCTAAGGATTCACTCGATCTATCCCTTCTATACCTGACACATACTTCCTTCTTTTTCTGAACCAAAACCTCAATTTCTTTCGTCATTCAGTATTCCCTATACCTACCAGCCTTTCCTTTCACCCTAACAAGAATATACTGTGTCTGGACTCTCATTGTCTCATTTTGGATGGCTTCCCATTTTCCAGCTGTCCCTTTACCTGCGAACATCTGCCCCCAATCAGCTTTTGAAAGTGCTTGCTTAATAACATCAAAATTAGCCTTCCTTGAATTTAGAACTTCAACTGTTAGATCTGGTCTATCCTTTTTCATCATTATTTTAAAACTGGTAGAATTCTGGTCACTGGCCCCAAAGTGGTCCCCCACTGACACCTCAGTCACCTGCCTTGCCTTATTTCCCAAGAGTAGGTCAAGTTTTGCACCTCCACATACTGAATCAGAAAATTTTCTTGCGCACACTTAACAAATTCCTCTCCATCTAAATCCTTAACACTATGGCAGTACCAGTCTATGTTTGGAAAGTTAAAATCCCCTACCATAACCACCCTATTATTCTTACAGATAACTGAAATCTTCTGACAAATTTGTTTCTCAATTTCCCTCTGTCTAAAAGGGGGTCTATAATACAATCCCAATAAGGTATTCATCCCTTTCTTATTTCTCAGTTCCACCTAAATAACTTGCCTCAATGTATTTCCAGCAATATCCTCCCAAAGTACACCTGTAAAGCTATCCTTTATCGGAAATGCCACTCCCTCTCCTCTCTTGCCCTTTCTTTCCAACCTTCTATGTTGCTTTTGTATCCCTGGAACATTCAGCTGTCAGTCCTGTCCATCCCTGACCCATGTTTCTGTATTTGCCATGATATCCCAGTCCCATGTTCCTAACCATACCTGAGTTCATCTGCCTTCCCTGTTAGGCCTCTTGCATTGAAATGAATGCAGTTTAATTTATCAGTCCTCCCTTGTTCTTTGCTTTGTCCCTACCTGCCCTGACTGCTTGACTCGCTTCTTTATCAACTGCAGATTGATGTCTCAGATTGATCTCTTTCTTCACTATGACCCAGAATCTCATCCTTTTCCCTTCCTATGTCGTTGGTTCCAACATGTACTATGACCTCCTGCTGATCCCTCTCCCCTTTGACAATATCCTGCACCCTCTCTGAGACATCCTTGATCCTGGCACCAGGGAGGCAGCACACCATTTTGATTTTTCATTACTGGCAACAGAAACGTCTGCCTCTAACTAGAGTGACCCCTAACACAATCGATCACTTGGAACCCATCGTACCCCTCGTTACATTAGAGCCTGTCTTGGTACCAGAAATTTGGCCTTTCGTGCAACATTCCCCTGAGAATCCATCACCCACGACACTTTCCAAAACAGCATATTTGTTTGAAATTGGGATAGCCACAGAAGACTCCTGCACTACCTGCCTACCTCTCTTACCTGTCCTGGAGTTAACCCATGTATGTGACTGTATCTGCGGCTTTTCTCCCTTCCTATAACTGCTATCTCTCACACCCTCTTGCTCTTGCAAATTCCTCATTGCCTCTAACTATCAATCCAACCGATCCATTTGATCTGATAGGATTCGCAACCAAAGGCATTTGTTGCAGATATAATCCTCATTAACACATAAACACTCCCTAAACTCCCACATTCAAAAAGAGCATACTAATGGCCATTTTTGCTTCTTCCAATCTACAGGCCAGAAAATAGTACTGTCTTATTCCTCTACAAAACACTACTCCCAGCTAACTTAATAACTTCAGAGACATATCTCAATAAAACATATAATCAATAAAGAACCCACTCCACACACTATTGTAGATTTACAGAAAGGCTATACTTTTCACTTATCTGTTTCTGTGCTGTGACCTCTCCCATACAGGGTCCTCTCAGATCAGTTGTGAATTTCACTGTTTGTTAAGATTTCCTCGACTCCAATGTCCAGTGATGCATGAATTCAAACAGCAAAGGCAGTAACTACACAGGTTCACTGCTGTCAGTTAGCAGTGTGGGTTTCTTCCTCTCTCTCTCTCTCTCTCTCTCCTGCACTGACCATATGCTGCCTTTGTCTGTCCCTCTCCCTTCTAAAAGTGCTGTTGTTTTGACTTTCCTTTTCTCCAAAGTTACATATTGGAATGTCAAATGTACTTTCTTATTGGTACACATCTGTCTTATCTGGAATCTATGCCATGATAAATAAACTATTTCAGTGTTGACCTGTCTGTGGGACAGACAAGAGTGAAAAATATTGGAACAAGCACCCAGATGTTAGTATGGAAGACAATGCAGAGTTGACAAGTTTGAGTGTGTGATTGTCAATTTTGGTGCCTTGGTCAACGCCAGATGGTCCAACCAGTTCTGTTGTTTCAAACTTAGCCATGGTTTGATCGGACTAGAGTCTTCAGAGGCATGGATAGAGCAGGAACAAGAATGATTGTTGCAGGTTCAGGGATATAGATGTTTCAGTAAGAATAGAGAAGATGGTAGAAGAGGTGGAGATGTGGCATTGTTAGTCAAGGACAGCATTATGGTGGCAGAAAGGACATTTCAAGACTCTCTACTGAGGTAGTACAGGCTGAGTTTAGAAACAGGAAAGGAGAGGACTCCAAATAGTTCCAGAGATGTCAAGGAAAGGATAGCAAAGATAATTCTGGATAGGAACAAGAGTAACAGGGTAGTTGTTATAGGGTCTTTAACTTTCCAAACATTGACTGGAAATACTATAGTTCGAGTACTTCAGATGGGTCAGTTTTTGTCCAATGTGTACAGGATGGTTTCCTGACACACTGTGTAGACAGGCCAACAAGAGGTGAGGCCAAATTGGATTTGGTAGTGGGTAATTAATGTGGCCAGGTGTTAGATTTGGAGGTAAGTGAGCACTTTTGTGATAGTGACCACAATTCGGTTATGTCTACTTTAGATGAAAAGGGATAGTTATGTACCACAGGGCAAGAGTTATAGCTGGGGAAAGGCAATTATGATGTGATTAGGCAAGATTTAAGATTGATAGGGTGGGGAAGGAAACTGCAGGGGATGGGCACAATTGAAATGTGGAGTATTTTCAAGGAACAGCCACTGCAAGACCTTGATCAGTATGTACCTGTCAGGCAGGGAGGAAGTGGTCAAGCGAGGGAG
The DNA here is from genome assembly GCF_047496795.1 of Chiloscyllium punctatum. Lineage (NCBI taxonomy): Eukaryota > Metazoa > Chordata > Chondrichthyes > Orectolobiformes > Hemiscylliidae > Chiloscyllium > Chiloscyllium punctatum. The sequence continues at coordinate 80,616,863 of NC_092745.1, forward strand.
CCTGGTTTACTGAAGAAGTTGATTCTCTTGTCAAGAGGAAGGAGAAAGCTTATGTTAAGATTAGACGTGAGGCTCAGTTAGAGCACTTGAGAGTTACAAGTGAGCCAGGGATGACGTAAAGTGAGAGCTATGAAGAGCCAGGAGGGGACAAGAGAAGTCATTGGCAGATAGGATCAAGAAAAATTCTAAAGCTTCCTATAGGTACATCAGGAATAAAAGAATGACTAGAGAAGATTAGGGTCAGTCAAGGATAGTAGTGGAAAGTTGTAGAACATAGAACATAGAACATGGAACAATACAGCACAAAACAGGCCCTTAGGCCCTCGAGGTTGTGCTGACCTGTGAACTAATCTAAGCCCATCCCCCTACACTATCCCATCATCATCCATATGCTTATCCAAGGATTGTTTAAATCTCCATAATGTGGTTGAGTTAACTACATTGGCAGGTAGGGCATTCCATGCCTTTACCACTCTCTGAGTAAAGAACCTGCCTCTGACATCTGTCTTAAATCTATCACCCCTCAATTTGTACCTATGTTCCCTCGTACAAGCTGACATCATCATCCTTGGAAAAAGACTTTCACTGTCTACCCTATCTAATCCTCTGATCATCTTGTATGTCTCTATCAAATCCCCTCTTAGCCTTCATCTTTCAATGAGAACAGACCCAAGTCCCTCAGCCTTTCCTCATAAGACCTTCCCTCCAGACCAGGCAACAACTTGGTAAATCTCCTCTGCATCTTTTCCAATGCCTCCACATTCTTCCTGTAATGGGGTGACCAGAACTGTGCACAATATTCGAAGTGCAGCTGCACTTGCATTTTATATAGTTGCAGCATGACATTGTGACTCCAGAACTCAATCCCTCTACCAATAAAACCTGACACACCATATGCCTTCTTAACAGCATTATCACCCTGGGTGGCAACTTTCAGGGATCTATGTACATGGACTCTAAGATCCCTCTGCACATCCACACTACCAAGAATCTTTCCATTGACCCAGTACTCTGTCTTCTTGTTATTCTTCCTAAAGTGAATCACCTCACATTTTTCTGCACAGAACTTCATTTGCCACCTCTCAGCCCAATTCTGCAGTTTATTCAACTCCCACTGCAACCTGTAACATTCTTCCACACTGTCCACCACTCCACCAACTTTAGTGTCATCTGCAAATTTACTAACCCATCCACCTATGCCTGCTTCTAAATCAATTGTAAAAATGACAAGCAGCAGTGGTCCCAAAACATATCTTTGTGGCACACCACTAGTAACTGGACTCCCAGCTGAATATTTTCAATCAACCACTACTCGCTGCCTTCTTACAGAAAGCCAGTTTCTAATCTAAACTGCTAAATCATCCTCAATCCCATGCCTCTGCATTTTCTCCAACAGCCTACCATGTGGAATCTTATCAAAGCTTTTACTGAAGTCAATGCATACCACGTAAACTGCCCTACCCTCATCCACATGCTTGGTCACCTTCTCAAAAAACTCAATGAGGTTTGTGAGACATGATCTGCTCTTGACGAAACCATGTTGACTATCTGCAATCAAATTGTTACTTGCTAGATGATTATAAATCCTATCTCTTATAAACTTTTCCAAAACTTTTCCTACAATGAACATAAGGCTCACTGGTCTACAATTACCTGGGTCATCTTTATTGTCCTTCTTGATCAAGGGCACAACATTTGCAATCCTCCAGTCCTCTGGTACTAAATCTGTTGACAATGATGACTCAAAGGTCAAAGCCAAAGGCTCCAACACCTCCTCCCTAGCTTCCAAGAGAATCCTCGGATAAATCCCATCCGGCCCAGGAGACTTGTCTACTTTCACTCCTTCTAGAATTGATAACACCTCTTCCTTACTAACCTTGATCCTTGCTAGTCTCATATTTTGTGTCTCATTCTTGTCCTCTACAATATTCTTATTTTCCTGAGTGAAAACCAATGAAAAATATTTGTTTAGCACCTCTCTGATCTCCACAGGGTCTACACACAACTTCTCACTTGACTGGACCTATTCCTACCCTAGCCATCCTTTTATTCCTCACATACCTACACAAAGCTTTAGGGTTCTCCTTTAGTCTACTTGCCAAAGACTGCTCATGTCCTCTCTTTGCTCTTCTTAACTCTCTCTTTAAATCCTTCCTAGCTGATCTGTAACTCTCTCATCTAAACCATCTTGTGTCATCGTCACATAAGCCTCCTTCTTCTGCTTGGAGAAAGTGAGGACTGCAGATGCTGGCGATCAGAACTGAAAAATGTGGTGCTGGAAAAGCGCAGCAGGTCAGGCAGCATCCAAGGAGCAGGAGAATCAACATTTTGGGCATAAGCCCTTCTTCAGCCACGGTTCCTTTACCTTATCACTTCCTCCCTGCCTGACAAGGATATATCTATCAAGGACACGCAATATCTGTTCCTTAAACCAGCTCTACATTTCGATGTCCCCATCCCCTGCATTTTGCTACCCCATTCTATGCATCCTAATTCCTGCCTAATCACATTATAATTGCCCTTGCCCCATCAATAACTCTTGTCCTGTGACATGTAGCTATCACTTTCCATTGCTAAACTAAAAGTAACTGAATTATGGTCACTGTCTCCACAGTGCTCACCTACAACTAAATCAAATGCCTGGCCTGGTTCATTACCACGCACCAGATCCAGTGTGGCCTCCCCTCTTGTCAGCCGTTGACATACTGTGTCAGGAAACCATCATGAACACATTGGACAAAAACTGATCCATCCGATGTACTAGAGTTATAGCATTTACAGTCAATGTTGGGGAAGTTAAAGTGCCTCATAATGACCACCCTGTTCCTTTCACTCATGCCCAGAATCATTTTGCTGATCCTCTCCTCCTACGTCCCTGGAACTCTGTGGAGGCCTATAAAAATTTACAGCAATTGTGCGTGGAATCTGAGGAGAGAGAGGAAGAGCTAAATTAATATTTTTCATCAGTATGCACACTGGAAGAAGACAATGTTGTCGAGGAGAATACTGAGAAACAGGCTAATAGACTAGACGGGATTAAGTTTCACAAGGAGGAGGTGTTAGCAATTCTAGAAAGTGTGAAAATAGATAAATTGCCTGGGCTGGATGGGATTTAACTCAGAATTCTCTGGGAAGCTAGGAAAGAGATTGCACAGCCTTTAGCTTTGATCTTTATGTCGTTATTGCCTACAGGAATAGTGCCAGAAAACTGGAGGATAGCAAATGTTATCCCCTTGTTCAGAAGGGGAGTAGAGACAACTCCTTTAATCGTAGACCAGTGAGCCTTACTTCAGTTGTGGGTAAAGTGTTGGAAAAGGTTATGAGAGATAGGATTGGTCATCATCTAGAGAGGAATATGTTGATTAGAGATAGTTAACATGGTTTTGTGAAGGGTAGGTCGTGCCTCACAAACCTTATTGAGTTCTTTGAGATGGTGACCAAACAGGTGGATGAGGGTAAAGCAATTGATGTGGCATATATGGATTTCAGTAAAGTGTTTGATAAGGTTCCCACAGTAGGCTATTGCACAAAATACGGAGGCATGGATTGAGGGCGATCTAGCAGTTTGGATCAGAAACTAACAAGCTGAAAGAAGACAGAGGCTGGTAGTTGATGGAAAATGTTCATCTTATAGTTCAGTTACTAGTGGGGTGCCACAAGGGTCTGTTTTGGGGCCACTGCTGTTTGCCATTTTTGTAAATGACCGAGATGATGACTTAGAAGGATGGATTAGTAAATTTGCGGAAGACACTAAGGTCAGTGGAGTTGTGGATTGTGCTGAAGGATGTTGCAGGTTACAGAGGGACATAGATAAGCTGCAGAGCTGGGCTGAGAGGTGGCAAATGGAGATTAATACAGAAAAGTGTGAGGTGATTCACTTTGGAAGAAGCAACAGGAATAAAGAGTACTGGGCTAATGGTAAGATTCTTGATAGTGTAGATGAGCAGAGAGATTTTGGTGTCCATGTACATAGAAAGTTGCCTCCCAGATTGATAGGGTTGTTAAGAAGGCATGTGGAGTGTTAGCTTTTATTGGTAAAGGGAGTGAGTTTCAGTGCCATGAGGTCATGTTGCAGCTGCGCTAAACTCTGGTGCGGCTGCACTTGGAATATTGCATACAGTCCTGGTCACCATATTATCAGAAAAATGTGGAAGCCTTGGAAAGGGTTCAGAGGTGATTTACTAGGATATTGCCTGGTATGGAGTGAAGGTCTTATGAGGAAAGGCTGAGGGACTTCAGGCTGTTTTCATCAGAGAGAAGGTTGAGAGGTGACTTAATTGAGACATACAAGATAATCAGAGGGTTAGATAGGGATGACAGTGAGAGCCTTTTTCCTCAGATGGAGATGGCTAGCATGAGGGGAGATAGCTTTAAACTGAGGGGTGATAGATAGAGGACAGATGTCAGAGATAGTTTCTTTACTCAGAGAGTAGTAGGGCCGTGGAACGCCCTGCCTGCAACAGTAGTAGACTCACCAACTTTAAGGGCATTTAAATGGTCATTGGATAAAAATGGATGAAAATGGAATAGTGTAAGATAGTTGGGCTTCAGATTGGTTCCACAGGTCAGCGCAACATCAAGGGCCGAAGGGCCTGTGCTGCACTGTAATGTTCTATCTTCTATGTTCTATGTTCTATGTTCTTGCCCATTTCAGAACAGGTTTAAAAGTCAACATCTTTTCTTTGGGTTTGGATTTGCATATCATCCAGAGCAGGTAAGGACGATAGATTTCCTTCTCTAAGGAACATTAGTAAGCCAAATGTATTTTTATAGCAATCATCATTGTATCCTGGCCAATACTACAGAGACTAACATTGCATTCTAGATTTATGAATTGAATTTAAACTTCACTAAAGACACAGTAAGACTTGAACATATGTTCCCAAAGCATTAGCTTGGGCCTGCATGTAACAAGTCTAATGGATGGCCATTTTGCCATGATCACCTCCTAAAAGTTACTGCAGTGCCAGACTGAGCATAACATTTAGCTAGTATTTCAACTTCCAGTCACTATATGGTGATCTTTATTAGAAAGTATGTATCCTTAGACATTTCACAATGGCAGGATTAGAGTCCACTGTCTTATTCTTCTCAGTAGAATATTTGGAGCATTCTCACAACCCAAGTTAAAATATCAGACCATAACGCCATAAGACATAGGAGCAGGAATTAAGCCATTCAGCCCATCAAGTCTGCTCTGACATTCAATCATGGCTGATAAGTTTCTCAACCCCATTTTCCTGCTTTCTCCCTGTAACCCTTGATCCCCTTGATATTCAAGAATCTATCTATCTCCATCTTAAATATACACAATGATCACAGCATTCTGTGGCAGTGAATTCCATAGATTCACCACTCTCTGGCTGAAGAAAGTTCTCCTTATCTCTGTTCTAAAAGGTCTTCCCTTTACTCTAAGGCTGTCCCCTCGAGTCCTAGTCTCTCCTACCAATGGAAACATCTTCCCAATATCCACTCTGAGCAAACCATTCAGTATTCTGTAAGTTTCAGTTAGATCCTCTCTCATCCTTCTAAATTCCATAGAGTATAGACCCAGAGTCCGCAAATGTTAAATGTTTCATTCCTGGGACCATTCTCGTGAATATCCTTGTCTGAACACACTCCAAGGCTAGTACATCCTTGCTAAGAAATGGGGCCCAAAACCGTGCACAATACTACAAATGTGGTCTGACCAGAGCCTTATTGAGCCTCAGAAATACACCCCTGCTTTTATATTCAAGTTCTCTCAAAATAAATGCCAACACTGCATTTGCCTTCCTAACTATTCATGTTATGAATAGCTATGTGGGCAAGGTAGCAGGAAGATGGATGGCTGGGTGGAGAGACTGCAAGGGGTGGAGAAAGATTCAGTCTTCACTTCCTTAATTGCATTGATGTCTATCTTTGAAATCTTCACTTTAAAGTCAGGAAGAAATGTAATTAAGCAGGTGTAAACAGAATTGGTAAGTAGTAAATATATTTTACTTGAAGAAGTCATTATACTTTCCGTTTTGATATTAATGGGTGCAGCAAAGGAAATATTACATTCCTGAAGGGATGAACTCCAACATTAACTGACATTGTAAAGATAAAGGGAGGGATGTGTTGGATTGAAATCACAAGGGAGTCTAACTCAACCAGCTGGGTTCAGCAGAGATTAAGAGATTCTAAATGTCAGATAGAAAAATTAGATGCCTCTTGCACTGTATTATCCTTTCAAAAATGAGTTACCTCTGATATTTCCTTGTGCAAGTGCTTAAATCTGAATGTTCTTCAATTTTCTGCTTGGGAAGGGCAGCTCAAGAGTAAAACAGAAATCATATATTTGGCAGTTTAATGGGCTGCTGATGCTTTAATTTTAGCTGAGAAGTAATTAGGGTGCTACAAATGTCTTCAGCAGTCCGATGTCAGGGAAGTCCCTTCTTTTTATTTCTATGCACTGAAGCAGTGAATGTTAATTTTAAAAATCTATGAGTGTGAGACCGTGGAAATGAAGCTGTGTAGAAGGGCTTGGAGGAATCTGGAGGCAGTGTTCTCCCAGCCCCATGGAAGCAGCTTTGGAGGTGTGAGTAGGGAAAATTCAGAATAAAAGCATCCAGCTTACTATCCAACATTTCCCACTTCCTTGGCAATGCTGGGAATCCAACTAAAGAATTTAATTAATGTTGATTTGAATGAGGCAATGTAATCTATGAGCATTGCACAGGACCCTCACTGTGCCAACATCACGGCAAATCTCAACTAAAGGCCACACAGCAAGTTAGCAGAGATGCAATAGAGTTTAAGGATTGTAAGTGTGAACTGGAAAAAATAGCAGGGTTATTTTGCTCTTGGATCATTGGCTGTGCCAGGATCTCTTAAGGACTAATGCTTCTCAGTGCTGCGTCTTACACAGCAGCATACAGCCTCTCCTTGGATAAAATTGGTATCTCTAGTGAGTTCCTACTGCTCCTATTGGTAAATCTCAACAATGATGTTGCTGGTGAGATAATGAAGGCTGGTATCCAATGTATCAGCTTGTTGTGCCTACACAAACCCACTCATCCTTACTAATGTGAAGCACTATGTTAAATTTGCCACCTTCACAAAATTAAACTGGAAGGTACACAATGGGAGAGAGGATGATCCGTTAAAGGTTCAGCTTCCTGAAAGTTTTCAGGGTTGTGTAAATTCAATCCAAAGTCTTAAACAAAGTGGATTGACAGTGTGATGGCAATTCAGAAGTCAATAGGTGGCTAGACAGAGAGAGAGAGAGAGTGACTCACACACACATGAATCCAAATGCAGGAGACGACTGACATTGAAGGCTTAAGAACAGACGGATCAAAAATGTGTATATGCAGATGTTAATAACATTAGGAATCAGTATCAACACTGGAGGCTATGATAAGGAATCAAAAGACTGTGGTATGGTAATACAGAGGCATGAATTAATTCAAAGGCAGCGAATAAACATTTGAGCTTGTGACCTGTTTAAAAAGTGGGCAATACGTTATTGATGTGACCTTAAATATTGAGACACCTGAACAGTGACCGACATTTGACATGGCAAGGAATCCTACTCGATGTCGACATTGTTAATGTAAGATATCCCAGCTCAGATATAAAATCAATTCACTGCATGCACCTGTTTTGTAACACCTGATTTACAAAGACAGAATAATACTGCACAACTGAGATGTGAGCTTCATTTCATTAGTGTATTCATTGAAATCACAAGACAAGGATCCCATAAATGGTGATGCACAGTTACTCTTTTGCTGGTGTTGTCTGAGGTAGGAGCATTAGGCAGGACAGCATGCAAATTCCTTGGCATAATTTTGAAAACATAAAGTGGGTAAAATTGATGCATGTGCCTTCTACACATCACTGCTCACATTCCTTTCAATTGGAATCGAAGATTATCAAAGGAAACAGATATAAAACAGAATTATGTTTTTTTTTTCATTCTCACTTGAATAACATGAAAACTGATATTGCTAATGATCCTATATTAATAAGTGAGTTCACATAAAGTCAATGAAAAGTGCAATTTTCCTCCAGTGATTTTGAATACTAATTCACTCAAGACAACAAATCCAAACAAACTGCCTGTGGAAGCTTCTACTTTATATCTAAAGGTCAGAACTGTTCAACCTCTATTAATAGACTAGAACATCCTGCTCTAATGCAGTCGAGTTGACAGTGACAAAGTCTCTACTTGAAACAGTATTGCTTTATTTAAATTGATCTTTATGAATTGTAGCTAATAAGCAGACTGAATTATATCCAACATTTTAAATGACTTACTTCTGAGCTTTCACTCTTATTTTTATTTATTACTGCAATCAGTTTGAGACGGATCCAAACATCACTCATTTTTAGATTTACTTTATTTTCCCTGAACTTGTTATGGTTCCAAAGAGTAATATGGCAATAGCAATGTAAATAATTATTTAATTTTTAGGAGTATGGGTCTGGGTGGTATACGCTTCGGCGGGTCGGTGTGGACTTGTTGGGCCGAAGGGCCTGTTTCCACACTGTAAGTAATCTAATCTTAATGTAGCATACAAAACTGATTTTAGCATTCAGAAATGGGGAACTTGAATTTCATCAACCCAAGTTTTGCTGTTGTATTGAAGGTTGCACCTGGACTGCTAGTGATTTCTGCCCTGATTCTTCCCCCATGTTGAAAAATATTTGCAAGAATTGGTTAGATTTCATACAATAAGCAGGACAAATGAGAAGTTTGTAGTCATGTCGGTTGTGTGGAGGGGTGAAGAGGGTGAAAACCACCTACTAGACCATGAGCCCAAAGGGTTTGGGTCAAAAGCCTGGAATTCTTTCCTGAAACACATTGTGGGTCTACCCACAGTGTTTGAAGAGGCAGCTCTCCACCACCATCACTTCAAGGGCAACTAGGGACAAGCAATTACTGCTGGCCAGCCAACTACCTGCACACCCCACAAGAGAATTTTAAAAAATGATTCTCATGCTTATTTCCAGGGATAACATCCATACTGTGATTGCTTTCATCATCAGTCACCAGAGTTCATGAGTAAACTTCGCACAGTCAGGTAGGTGAGGGCAAATGTAGAGTGAGATACAGAGGGTCAGAGGGTCATGGGGTCATACAGCACAGAAGCAGACCAATCAATCCAACTCATTCACACTGACCAGATATCCTAAACCTATCTCGTCCCATTTGCCAGCATTTGGCCCATACCCCTTTAAACCCTTCCTATTCAGGTATCCATTCAGCTGCCTTTTAAATGTTGTAATTGTACCTGCTTCCACCACTTCCTCTGGCAGCTCATTTGACACCCGCACCACGACCTGCATGAAAAAATGCCCCTCAAATCCCTTTAATATTTTTCCCCTTTCACTTAAATCTATGCCCTCTTGTTTTGGACTCCCCTACTCTAGTGGAAAGACCTTTTTTATTTACCCTATCAATGCCCCCCCCCATGATTTTATAGACCTCAATTATAGACCCCTCAGCCTCCAACACTCCAGGGAAAATACCCCTAGCCTCATCAACCTTTCCATATAGCTCAAGCCCTCCAATCCCAGCAACATCCTTGTAAATCTTTTTGGAACCCTTTCATGTTTGACAACATCCTTTCTATAGCAGGGTGACCAGAATTGTATCCAAATTCTAAAAGTGGCTTCACCAATGTCCTGTACAACCACAACATGACATCCCAATTCCCAATATACTAACCAATGATGTCAAGCATACCAAATGACTTCTTCACCAAGCTGTCCACCAACGTTCATCAACCTGGGGACAGCGAACATAACTGCCTCAGATTTACCATAGGCTTGGAGACGGAAAGGTACAGTTACCAAGAGAAGATATTTAATTGGGGAAAAAGGAATTATGACGCTATCAGACAGGAGTTGGGAAGTACAAATTGGGAGCAATTGTTCCACAGAATGGGCACAATAAACATGTGGAGACTGTTTAAGGAGCAGTTGTTGCTAGTGATGCACAAATTTGTTCTTCTGAGGCAGGCAAGAAGGGGTAAGATTAAGGACCCTTGGATGACAAGAACAGAGGAGCTTCTCATCAAAAGGAAGAAGGCAGCTTACGTAAGGTGGAGGAAGGAAGGATCTAGGACAGCTTTAGAGGATTTCAGGCTTACTAGAAAGGAGTTCAGAAATGGACTGAGGAGAGCCAGGATGGAACACGAAAAAGGCTTGGCAGGAGGGATTGGGGAGAACCCAAAAGCATTTTACTCATATGTGAGGAATAAGACAATGATCAGGAAAAGGTAGGGCCGGTCAGGGATAGCATAGGGAACTTGTGCATGGAGTCTGAGCAGATGGGGGAATCTCTAAATGAGTTTTTTTCACTAAGGAAAGAAACGTTGTTGTGAATAAGAACTTTGAGGAGCTGGGAAATAGGCTTGAACAGATCATGATTGATGAAGTTGATGTGCTGGAAATTTTGGCAAACATTAAAATTGATACGTCCCCAGTGCCAGACCAGATTTATCCTAGGTTGCTTCGGGAAGCAAGAAAGGAGGTTGCTAAGCCGCTGGTGAAGATATTTGCTTCCTCAGTCTCCACGGGAGTTGCACCGGAGGATTGGAGGGAGGTGAATGCTGTTCGTCTTTTCAAAAAAGGGAATAGGGAAATCCCTGGCAATTACAGACCAGTCAGTCTTATATCTCTGGTCAGCAAGGTTTTGGAAATAATTCTGAGGATAGGATTTATGACTATTTAGAAAAGCATAGCATAATTAAAGGCAGTCAGCATGGCTTTGTGAGGGGCAGGTCATGCCTCACAAATCTGATTGAGTTCTTTGACGAGTTGACGAGACAGGTCGACATAGGTCAAGCAGTGGATGTGGTGTATATGGACTTCAGCAAGGTATCTTTTAGATTAGGTTACTTACAGTGTGGTCCTGCTGGATGTGGGTGTCAGGTCTTTAATCTTTGTGAGGAGCTGGTAAAAGGTGCTTACTGGTATTAGATTAATTACTAACAGTGTGGAAACAGGCCCTTTGGCACAACATGTCCACACCGACCCTCCAAAGAGCAACCCACCCAAACCCATTGCCCTACATTACCCCTTCACCTAACACTATAGGCAATTTAGCATGGCCAATTCACCTCCCCTGCACATCTTTGGACTATGGTTCCCCATGGAAAGCTCATTCATAAAGTCAGGAGGTATGGGATACAGGGAGATTTGGTTGTCTGGATTCAGAATTGGTTGGCTGACAGAAGGCAAAGAGTGGTTGTAAATGGAAAGTACTCTGCCTCAAGGTCAGTGGTGAGTGGTATCCCACAGGGCTCTGTTCCTGGGCCTCAATTCTTTGTAGTTTTTATAAATGACTTGGATGAGGAGGATAAGGGGTGGATTAGTAAATTTGTTGATGACGCAAAGGTTGGAGATGCCGTTGATAGCCTTGAGGGCTAATGCAGGCTGCAGCGCAACATAGACAGGATGCAGAGCTGGGCTGAGAAATGGCAGATAGAGTTCAACCTGGATAAATGTGAAGCCATGCATTTTGGAATGTTAAACTTGAATTCTGAATATAGGATTAAAGACAGGATTCTTGGCAGTGTGGAGGAACAGAGGGATCTGGGTGATCCAGTGCATAGATCCCTCAAAATTGCTACCCAAGTGGATAGAGTTGTTAAGAAAGCATATGGTGTTTTGGCTTTCATTAACAGGGAGATTGGGTTTAAGAGCTGTGAGGTTTTGCTGCTGCTCTACAAAACCCTGGTGAGATCACACGTGGAATATTGTGTCCAGTTCTGGTCGCCCTATTATAGGAAAGATACGGAGGCTTTGGAGAGAGTGCAAAGAAGGTTTACCAGGATGCTGCCTGGACCCGAGGGCTTGTCTTATGAAGAAAGGTTGACTGAGCTCAGACTTCTTTCTCTGAAGAGAAGGAGGTATACAAGGTAATGAGAGGCATGGATAGAGTCAATAGCCAGAGGCTTTTCTCCAGGGCAGGATTGACTGGCATGAGGGGTCATAGTTTTAAGATATTAGGAGGAAGGTATAGAGGAGACATCAGAAGTAGGCTCTTTATGCAGAGAGTTATGAATGCATGGAATGCATTGCCAGTAGTGGTGGTGGAAGCAGAGTCATTAGGGACATTTAAGTGCCTGTTGGACATGCACACGGACAGCAGTGAATAGGGGTGTGTAGGTCAGGTTATTTTATTTTAGATTAGGAATAATCTTTGGCACAACATCATGGACCGAAAGGCCTGTTCTATGCTGTACTTTTCTATGTTCTATGTTCTATGTTTACCTGCGACTCCAGTTTCAAGGAACTATGCAACTAGGTCTCTTTGTTCAGCAACAGTTGCCAGGGCCCTACCATTAACTGTATAAGTCCAGTCCTGGTTTGCCTTATCAAAATGCAACATCTCACATTTATCTAAATTATCTATCTGCCACTCTTCAGCTCATTGCCCCATTTGATAAAAGTCCTGTTGTATTCTTCACTGTCCACTACACCACCAAGTTTGGTGTCACCTGCAAACTTACTAACCAAACCTCCTATATCCTCATCCAAATCATATATATAAATGACAAAAAATAATCCTTGCTGCATACTGGTGGTCACAAGTCTCCAGTTTGAACAACAACCATCACCCTCTGTCTCCAACCTTCAAGCCAATTTTGTATCCAATTGGCCAGCTCCCCCTGGATTTCATGAGTTCTAACCTTGCTAACCACTCTCCCATGCAGAACCTTGTCATATGAAGTCCATGTAGACAACATATTGAATTTGTTGATGCATGGACAGAGGAGGATGAAGGTAAGGCCTTTGCTGAGGACTGATTGTTCGTCTTCAGTGAGGGTGAGATCTGGGGAGATGGTGCAACTCAGCAGGGCTGGGAGCTAGGATCTGGAATAGGTATGGAGACGGGAATGGGGCGGAGCCTGTAACTGGAGTGGGAGTGGTGGTAGGGGGAATGGGGGGTGGAGTCATTAGCAGAGGTGATGTTCCCCTCAGGGTTCTGGCGGGCAGGGATGGTGACTGTGGGAACCATGGGGGTGGGGCGTGTCGGCAGTATGCAGGTGAGTGGCGTTGGTGGGGGCGGAAGTGGTGGCGACGACGGCAGTATGGAACCAGAAGTCGCAAAACGCATGATGTCAACGAAGACGTGCGGGGCGGAAGTGAAGTCATGCATGGTGTATGTGAAATTGTTAGGGGCGGAAGTGGCTGCAGAAGCGGCCGCGATGGAGGCAGAAGTCGTGGAACATGTGGCGTCGGAAGTGGCTGTGGTGGCGGCAACACAGGGGGGGCAGAAGTGTGTACTCAGTTGGGCCTTGCGTTGGTCCCAGCAATAGCAGATCTCATGGCGATTGCGGTGGCAGTAGGTAGTCTGGCAATTTCGGCGGTTATGGTCTGGCTGGTGGTCGCAAAGTTGGCATGAGCAGCCGTGGCTGTAAGCTGCCGGTCGGTTGAGGGTGGAAGTGATGTCATCAATCGCCGTGGGGATGGTGACTTCTCCGGCCTCATGGCTAATGGCAGCTAAGCAGATCGGAGGCCGAGGGAAGCTTCTGGAATGTTCGAGGAATGCTCGTTATGGAGGTGGGTATATAAAAGTTTGTTGTACTTACAGTTTTTGATGTTTGAAATGGTGTAGAAATACTGTTTGTTGAGAGTATGAATTCTTCTTAGTATATAGTACAGAATGGGTCCTTTGCAGTTCTGAGAGAGTGTGACCCTCAGTTGAGGCATAGCTGACTGTAGAGAGGTTACGTGGCGGCACCTGGCTGCGAGTGTGGAGCGGAGGACCCTGAAGGAGAACCGTTGCTGATGGTTTTGAATTTGTCGTCTGTGCTGGTTGTCCTGTTTGGATCCAAACTATGCTGGTTTGAATGTAGTCTGCAGTGCATGTGGGATCATTTGGTTGCGGAGGCAAGCACTGAGGAAGCAGATGTGGCTGTGGTAGGGAGTCTGTTTCAGGATATGGTTGAGCTTCAGGACAGAGGAGATGACCTAGGGGTTGCAGTGAGAGGGAGACTCGCTAAGATCTTTGTAGAGAGAGGTAGGGAACATCTTCAAGGCCAGCATCCTTGCAAGAGGATTCACAGTAAAGTTAAAATCAACAAGGCAAAAGTGAGGACTGCAGATGCTGGAGATAGTCAAGATTAGAGTAGTGCTGGAAAAGCACAGTAGGTCAGGCAGCATCCGAGGAACAGGAAAATCGTCATTTCGGGCAGGAGCCCCTCATCAGGAAAATTTTCTGATGAAGGGCTCCTGCCCGAAACGTTAATTTTCCTGCTCCTCGGGTGCTGCCTTACCTGCTGTGCTTTTCCAACACTGCTCTAATCTTGACTCTGATCTCCAGTATCTGCAGTCCTCACTTTTGCCTGGTCCATATAGATAACGTCTACTGCTCTACCTTCATCAGTTTTCCTTGTTACCTTTTCAAAAACCTCAGTCAAGTTAGTGAAATCTGATTTCCCATTTACAAAGCCATATTGGCAATCCCTAATTAATCCTTGCTTTCAAACCACATGTAAATCCTACCCCTCAGAATTCCCTCTAACAACTTACTCACCACTAACATCAGCTTCACCAGTCTACAATTACCTGGCTTTTCCTTACTACCTTTCTTAAATAATGGCACCACATTAGCCATCCTCCAATCTGCCGGGACCTCACTTATGGCTGTTGATGATACAAGTATCTTAGCAAGGAGCCCAGCAATCTCTTCCCTAACTTTCCACAAAGTTCTGGGATACACCTGATCAGATCCCAGGGATTTATCTGCATTTATGTGTTTTAAGACCTGCAGCACCTCCTCATTCCTGGAATGACTCTTGTAAATTGCTTCTGTATCTTCTCTAATGCTTTTTCTCATCCTTCCAAAAGTGTGATGCTCAAAGTTGGACATGAGAGAGAGAGAGAGAGAGAGAGAGAGAGAGAGAGAAACCCACACTGCTAACTGACACAGCAGTGAACCTGCACAGTTACTGCCTTTGCTGTTGGAATTCATGTATCACTGGACATTGGAGTGTGTCAGGGAAAACTTAACAAACAGCCAAATTCACAACTGATCTTGGAGGAAACTGTTTGAGAAAGGTCACAGCACAGAGACAATAATTAAATGGTTTTAAGTATAACCTTTCTGCAAATCTACAATTGTGAGCAGAGTGGGTTCTTTCTTGCTTATATGTTTTCTTGAGATATGTCTCTAAAATCCTGGGTGTGAAGTTAGCCTGGAGCAGTGTTTTGTAGAGGAATAAGACAGTGCTATTTTCTGGCCTTCAGTAGAGTGATATACTCTTCTTGTCAGATGTGGGAGTTTAGGTAGTGTTTATGCATTACTGAGGATTATATCTGCAACAAATGCCGTTGGTTGCGAATCCTATCAGATCAAATGGATCGGTTGGAGCAATAGTAAGAGGCAATGATGAATTTACAAGAGCAAGGGGATGTGATGGATGGCAGTTATAGGAAGGGAGAAAAGCTGCAGATACAGTCACCTAGATGGGTTAACTCCAGGAAAGGTAAGAGAGGTAGGCAGGTAATGCAGAAGTCTTCTGTGGCTATCCCCATTTCAAAAATGTATGTTGTTTTGGAAAATGTAGGAGGTGATGGATTCACGGGGGAATGCAGCACAAACAGCCATGTTTCTGGTATCAATACAGGCTCTAATATAATGAGAGGTATGAAGGACAGGAAATTACTGCTGGCCAGCCAACTACTCACACATACCACAAGAGGATTTTTTTTTAAAAATCATGCTTATTTCCAGGGATAACATCCATACTGTGATTGCTTTCCACTTCAGTCACCAGAGTTCCAAACGATCAATTGTGTTAGGGAACTCTCTAGTACAGACGATGTTTCTGTGGTCAGCAGTGAAAAGTCAGAATGGTGTGTTGCCTTCCTGATGCCAGGATCAAGGATGTCTCAAAAAGGGTGCAAAATGTTCTCAAAGGGGAGAGGGACCAGCAGGAGGTCATTGTACACATTGGAACCAACGACCAAGAGAAAGGATGATATTCTGGTGGGAGAATATAGAAAGTTAGGCAGGAATTTAAAAAAGGAAGTCCTCGAGGGTAGTAATATCTGGATTACTCCCAATGCTAAGAGCTAGTGAGGGGAGGAATAGAAGAATAGAGCAGATGAACGTGTGGCTGAGGAGCTGGTGTATGGGAGAAGGGCTCACATTTTTGGATCATTGGAATATCTTCTGGGGTAGAAGTGACCTGTACAAGAAGGATGAATTGCACCTGAATTGGAAGGGGATGAGTAAGGTCAGGGAGGGGTGGTGGGACCCAAGGAGATATTGACGAAAGATATCAATCTGAGAGCTGCTACAGTTGAGAAAAGAAGCAAATCAAACATTCAGGGCAGGCAGGGATAAAGCAGAGAACAAGATAGGACTGATATAATGTTTACTGTGGAGAAAGACATGGAAGATATGAAATGTAGGGAAATAAATGGTGACATCTTGAAAATATCCATATTACAGAGGAGGAATTGCTGGATGTCTTGAAATGCATAAAAGTGGATAAATCCCCAGGAACTGATCAGGTGTACCCTTGAATTCTGTGGGAAGCTAGAGAAGTGATTGCTGGGTCCCTTGCTGAGATATTTGTATCGTCAATAGTCATAGGTGAGGTGACAGAAGACTGGAGGTTGGCTAGTGTGATACCATTATTTAAGAAAGGTGGTAAGGACAAGCCAGGGAACTTTCGACCAATGAGCCTGACGTCAGTCATGGGCAAGTTGTTGGAGGAAATCCTGAGGGATAGAATTTATACATATTTGGAAAGGCAAGGACTGATTAGGAAAAGTCAACATGGCTTTGTGCATGGGAAATCATGTCTCATTAACTTGACTGAGTGTTTTGAAGAAGTAACAAAAAGAATTAATGAGGACAGAGTGGTGACTTGATCTACATGGACTTCAGTAAGGCGTTCGACAAGGCTCTCCATGGGAGACTGGTTCACAAGGTTACATCTCATGGAATACAGGGAGAACTAGCCATGTGGATACAGAACTGGCTCAAAGGTAGAAGACAGAGGGTGTTGGTTCAGGGTTGCTTTTCAGACTGGAGGTCTGTGACTAGTGGAGTGCCACAAGGAGCAGTGCTGTGACCACTACTTTTCATCATTGATACAAATGATTTGGATGTGAACATTGGAGGTATAGTCAGTAAGTTTGCAGATGACATCAAAATTAGAGGTGTAGTGGACAGTGAAGAGGCTTGCCTCAGACTACAATGGGATCTTGATTAGATGGGCCAATGGGCTGAGGAGTGGCAGATGTAGTTTAATTTAGACAAATGTGAGGTGTTGCATTTTGGGAAAGTAAATCAGAGCAGGACTTATACACTTAATAGTAAGGTCCTAGGGTGTTGCTGAATAAACAGACCTTGGAGTGCAGGTTCATAGCTCCTTGAAAGTAGAATCACAAGTAGATAGGATAGTGAAGAAGGCGTTTGGTACATTTTCCTTTCTTGGTCAAAGCATTGAGTACAGTAGTTGGGAGCCCATGTTGCGGCTGTACAGGACATTGTTTAGGCTACTTT
This sequence comes from Chiloscyllium punctatum, assembly GCF_047496795.1. Lineage (NCBI taxonomy): Eukaryota > Metazoa > Chordata > Chondrichthyes > Orectolobiformes > Hemiscylliidae > Chiloscyllium > Chiloscyllium punctatum. The sequence goes on from NC_092745.1 coordinate 80,634,369, forward strand.
TGGAATATTGCGTGCAATTCTGGTCTCCTTCCTATAGGAGATGTTGTGAAACTTGAAAGGGTTCAGAAAAGAATTACGAGAATGTTGCCAGGGTTGGAGGATTTGAACTATAGGGAGAGGTTGAATTGAATGGAATTGAATTTATTGTCACGTGTACTGAGGCACAGTGAAAAGCTTTGTCTTGCGAGCAATACAGGCAGATCACAGAGTTAAGTAGCATAGATAGTAAATAATAGGTAAACAGTGGCAAAAACAAAAACACAGGTACAGGCGAATGTTAAGAGTTTGTGAGTCCATTCAGTATTGTCACAACAGTAGGATAGAAAGTGTTGTGAAACTGGCTGGTACTTTTGTTCAGGCTTCTATACCTTCTCCCCGATAGTAGAGGTTGTAGAAAAACATTGCTACGGTGGGATGGATCTTTGAGAATGTTGACATCCTTTCCTTGACATCGGGCATGGATCCTAGCAATGGAAGGTTGTGATCGTCCAGGCCAAGTTCACCACTCTTTGTAACCATCTCCGATCTTGAAGGGTACAGTTGCCATACCAGGTAGTGATACATCCAGACAGAATGCTCTTGACGGTGCACCTTTAAAAGTTTGCAAGGATACTCGCCATCATACCAAATTTCCTCAGCTGCCTGAGGAAGAAGAGATATTGTTGGGCCCTTGTAACCAGTGCATCCACATGAAGAGGCCAAGAAAGTGTTTTGTGGATGACTACTCCCAGGAGCTTGACACTCACCATTCGTTCCACCTCTGTGCTGTTAATGTGTAGAGGGGCAGGAGTAACATCCCGCTGAAAGTCAATAATGAGTTCCTTCATTTTGCTGGCATTGAGAGCTAGGTTGTTCTCAGTGCACCATTTTTCCAGGTCTTCCACCTCCCGTCTGTAGTCTGTTTTGTCACCATCTGAGATTTGACCAACTATGGTGGTGTCATCAGCGAACTTGTAAATGTCATTAGGCTTGTATTTGGCGATGCAGTCATGGGTATATAATGAGTACAGTAGGGGACTGAGTGTGCACCCCTGGGGGGCTCCAGTGTAGAGTGTTAGTGAGGATGAAATATTGTCTCCAATCTTCACTGATTGTGGCCTGTAGGTCAGGAAACTGAGGATCCAGATGCAGAGAGTGAGGCTTGGTCCGAGATCACTAAGTTTAGTAATCAGTCTAGAGGGGATAATAGTGTTGACTACAGTTCTATCTTCAATGAGTAAGATTCTTACGTAGCTGTTCTTGGTGTCAAGATGTTCTAGGGAGGAATGAAGGGCAAGTGATGTAATATCTAACATGGATCTGTTGTCCAATAGGCAAATTGGAGTGCGTTTAGAGTAGTGGGGAGGCTGGAGTTGATTAATGCCATGACCAACCTTTCAAAGCACTTCATGACCACTGAAGTTAGGACCACTGGGCGGTAGTCACTGAGGCTGGGGCTGTTTTGCCCAGAATAGTTGAGGCTGAGGGGTGGCCTTATGGAGGTTTATAAAATCACGAGAGGCATGGATAGAATAAAAAGACAAGGTCTTTTCCCTGGAGTGGGGAGTGCAGAACTAGAGGACATAGGTTTAGGGGAAAGATATAAAAGGGAACTAAGGGTCAATGTTTTCACACAGAAGGTGGTGTGTGCATGGAATGAGCTGCCAGAGGAAGTGGTGGAGGTTGGTATAATTGCAACATTTAAAAGGCATCTGGTTGAGTGTATGAATAGGAAGGCTTTGGAGGGATATGGGCCTGGTACTGGCAAGTGGAACAAGATTAGATTGGGATATCTGGTCGGCATGGACGAATTGGACTGAAGGGTTTGTTTCTGTGCTGTACATCTCTTTGACACTATGCCTCTAATTGTCTCATTAAAACTAAACCAAATTCTTGAAAGCATCCCTGTTTCCATATCCTATGCCCTAAATTTTAAAGCCAAGGATCTACTCTACCTTATTATTGTTTTCTCAATCAACCAAGCCACTTTCAGCAATTTCTTCTAATATCCTACTGGGACCTTTTCTCCTGCATTCCCTTTCAAGCTGTATTCCTTCTTTTTATACAATTGCCTCCCATCACTCTTTTACCCAAAATGCATCACTTCACAATTCCTGACTATTAAATATCATCTGCCACTTGTCCACCCATTCAGCCAGCCTGTTGAAGCTCTCTTGGAGCTGATCTCTCTTCACCTCATGGTTCACAATTTTTCCAAATAGCTTAAATTCGGAACAGCAAAGAATGAAAGCTGCTTGCCTCCCATCTCATACTAAATTCCAATCATCCACTATCAGTGTCTGCATTAGCTTCTATTTGTAGCTGTTCCCCAGGCACTGCTTTCAAGATCATCATTCACAGATAGAATTCCCCATGGGTCTTTTCCATCCTCTCCTGTGATCACCTCTAGCTCAGCTGTCATTCTGTGCTCTACTGAATGAGAACTACTGCATGTTCCATCTTCCTGCATCTCCACTGAGGGCTGCGTCTTCAATCATTTGACCATGATTAAATTCCCTTGCTAAACTCTTTGTTTTACTGAATATCTCAAAAACTTAAAAATATTTCAAAACCTACCTGTTCAATTTGCCTTAATCTACTCCTCTACCTGTTCTCCCAACTCTGATTCCATGTTCAAATTTCTTTGCCTTTTGTGAAACACATTGAATGTTTCACAATGCATTTAAGATGTCACAAACGAGATTTTGCATTTGAAGTTTTCGAATGCTTTGTTACATTTTCAGACTGATTAAATTGGGAATTTTATTTAAAAGTATCAGTGTGTATCTGAGAGGAGATTAGTGGAAAATGAATTTCTGTACAGGAAGTAATTTTTGATATTCTAATACTGTACCATCATTCAAATGGGGAATGTTTTCCGTTATTTATGTTTTATATTTCTACTTGTCAATTTGTAGAACGGACTTCGTATTATTTAACAATGTCACTTTTTGGTTGCTATTTATTTTCCAGAATAAAAGAAGAAAATGTGCAGGGATCAAGCGGAAGTTCCAGAAATAGAAAATCAAAGGGAATGTTTAAGGTTAATGATAAAAAGGTAGCTATGGCAGATATGAAGGCAGAGAAAGAAGATAAGGGGGAAGTGAACAAAAGAGAGACTCTTTGATGGAATAGAAACTGGAATAGGTTAAATGACAAAAGGGATGATACTACAAGATGGGAGTGTGGTAATGGGGTGAGTAACGAAAGAAAAGATGAAGCTATAAACGGGAACAGCAGAATCATTGCCAATAGCTGTTCAGTGGTTATGGACTCAATGTTCAGGGCACAATGTTTCAAAGTGACTAATCAAATGATGAGGTACTGTTTTTCAAGTTTCTACTGAAGCTTCACTGGAACCATGCAGTATTCGGAGAACAGAAAGGTCAGAGTGGAAGTGGAGTAGAGAATTAAAGTGACAAACAATCAGAAGCTCAGACTGGGCAGACGTGCTTATCAAAGTGATCACTCAATCTGTACTCAATGTGTCCCCACTGTGGAGGAAATTACATTGTGAGCATTGAATGCAATATACTAAATTGGAAGAAATGTGCTGTTTCACCCAAAGGGGTTTAAGCTCCTGGAAAGTAAGAACGGAGGAGATAAAAGGACAGGTATTCTACCTACTGTCTTTTACACATTGTGAGAAGAGAAAGGAGTGCTGGGAGGGATTGAAGCATGGATGAATTGTGTTTGATGGATAAATTGTCCCTTTGGAATGCTGAAAGTGAAGGAAAGAAGTGGTGTTTGGTGGTGAAATCATGCTGCAGGCGCTGGAAAGGATAGAAGACAACCTGTCTTATATGGAAGCTGGCGGGGTGAAAGGTAAGGCCAAAGTGAAAGCTGCATTCAGGTTCTGGGAGGCATGCAAAGGCATAAATGTAGAAGTGCAGGAGATGGACAGACATAACAAAGGAACCCAACACTCATGATGAAAAGGTTAAGGGAATGAAAAATATATCAGTAGAAAGTAGAATTGACATGTTAGAAGCGACAAAGTGTATTAGTTGGGAGAATGGAATATAGTCCTTACAGGAAGAATTATAGGAGAAAGTGTTGCCAATGTAACTGGGGGCCAGTGGATTTGTAATGGATATTCCCAGAAATGGAAGCAGAGAAATTGAAGAAGAAAAAGGAAGAACCAAAAGTGTGCCATGTAAGGTGAGAGAAAAGTGGCAGTTGAAAAAACATTCGATGACATTTTCCAGTACTGTTTTGGAGCAGAAAATAGTATCAATACCAATGTGCTGGATAAGGTCATCTGGTGGGTTGGGAGAACAGTAGGTGTTGGGATGGATGGGATGTTGATGTGCAGCATTGGAGCAGAAGGTTTAGAGGAGATGTGAGAAAAACCTTCTTCACAAAGAGCATGATGGGAATCGAGAACTCACTGTCTTTAAGGCAGAAGCCGTAATAACATTTAAGAAGTATTTAGATGTATACTTGCAATGCAAAGGCATGAGAGGCTATGAGCCAAGTGTTAGAAAATGGGATTAGAATAGTTAGGTGGTGGTTTTTGACAGTTGTGAATGTGATGTGTTGAAGGGGCTTTTTCTATGTTGGAGATCTCCATGACTGTATGATTGGAGCAGAAAATGTTCTATGTATTCCATAATAAGTCAAATAGAGTTAGGAACCTGATGAGTTCTCACAGCAGCATTTCATGTTATGGAGAACTTAGTGAAGTTAAAACATTCAACCAAGCAGAGAAGGGTGGTGTCGGATAAAGATGGACTGGGACTCCATTCAGAGACAAAAATAGATGGTACCAAATATATTGCTGCATATCAGATTGGAAACAAGCTGAAACCATAGACTGTGAATTCTGCATCTGAAATAAGAACATAAAATACTGAAAAGCACTTAGCAACTCAGGCATCTATGGGAAAGAGAGACAGGCTTAACATTTCTGATCAATGACAATTCATCAACGCTGGGTCAGAACGAGAGTGTTAAAATTGGTTTGGACTGGTCAAAATGGATAACGCAGGACTTCAATAGCCAGTAGAAAAAGAGGATTTATTCTGTCACATTGAGCTGGAATTTTCCAGCTCACCGTGATGAAAGACATTGTGCTAATTACAAACTGAGTCTCTCACAAAAGCCTTAATATTCTCTCATCACACGAGCCAAAACTATTTCATTTAATTAGTAGAAAGTCAATCACCTTTTGTTGAATTTAGTTTGAAGAAATTAAGTTTGCTATAGTACCAATAACAAGATTAATTATTCATTGTAATTGAAATGTTAATTTAGCATTTTTGTGGTAATTTGCCTCTATGTAATTTTTTTAAGGGCAAATCAAACTGATTATAAATTGGACAGTGATTCTATTTAATTGGCTTGTAGAAGAAGACTGAGTAAGGCATGCACAATGTGGATGCCCTTTTGATCTTCCAATCGAAGATTTCTGTCAGCAATATCTTGATTTAACTAAATTATTGTCCAACTCAAACATAATGCTCTTCCTTGCTTCAAGGAGCAAGATGCACAGCATGTCGTTTCTATTGGTGCCAACATTGTAAAAACAGCACACTTTAATATGCATATGTATAACACATATTATTAACTGTCATGTAGTATTTATTTTGCTTTCTCTATCCTGCTTTTCTATATAACGCAAGCCCAGTTACAGAGCCCACAGAATACCTCTGTGACTTTAACTGGGGACATCTGGACATGACTCTGACTGAAACCAGAATTAGAATTCATTCTGATTTTATATAGGCTCCATAGACATTCCATAGACTTCCTTCTTTCCCAAAATCTTTACCCCAATCATATACTGTTGTTTTGGTACTGAGGCCAAATATATTAGCTGTACTATGGCAAAATGTATGGCAAAGCCTGAATAACAAGCCTTTAAACAATGAAACAGTGCCTCAATAAATGACAACTGAAAAGGGAACCTAGGTAAAGCCCTTCTGATAAGGAGAGAAGCAAGGTTACATCAAAATTGAATGTGAAGCTACAGTAAATTTTGCTGTAATCATATGGTTTGAGTTTCATAAGTTTCATTACATTGGACAAAAATGTACAATGCAGCAGCAATGAGTTTGAAAGTTACTGCAGAGAATGTCCGTACTAAAAGCAAAACAAGTTTGGTCAGCAGAAGCAAGGTCTGACTCCATCAGCCAGATTCAGTTTGGAGTCTAGAAGAGGCTGAACTGGTAAACTATCTTATATTCTAAAGATTTCCACAAGGAATCTTGATCTCTCCTACCATTCCCGAGAGCATCCATGAACTCTTCTTTTCACTCGCAGACTCCTGCACTCCCAAGTGCCCAGTGGTGGCTTTCTGCAGCTCTAAGCCAACTCCTGTCCCCTAACCTGATGCCATTGATGTCAGGTTCAGGCAGGCAATGGATTTGGTTTATATATATTTACCCAAGCTTCAGGTCAGATTAAGCTTGACTCATCCCCCTCAAAGTTCTGTGCTTGCCGTGATCTTGGTTAAACTTGGGAATTAGATGATCATATAAAGAGCAGACTTCATTTGCAGAAATTATTTTGAAGCTGTCCTCTAGAAAAGTAGTTATAAAGATAGTATCTTAGAGAGATTTCGACAGAAAAATACAGAAGCACAACTCAGAAATTAGTGCACATTTCAAATCTTTATATTTCACACTTGTGAGAAATCTTTCACTCACTGGATCACAGAAAACTAACTTAAATATTCAGGCATACCTTCAACTCCCTCCACATCATTCTCTTTCATTCTTACCTCTCATGCTTCACTCTAAAAGCAGTGTGGATCCCTCCTACACTATAGCTTGCCTTTTTCATAATTTGCACCTTTTCACTTTCATTGTTGCTTTCAAAACACTGTTAATATCTTTCTGTTCTCAAGCTGTTTTATTTTTCTCTCCCCTACTTCATGCATGGTAGGTGACCACAGATTAGAACAGGTTGGGTCATTATGGAGTTGGCAGGAGCTCAAGAAAGTTCTTGGTTTCAATATCTCTGAGGGTTTGTTGGAAATATGAATTGCAGTTTGGAGTGGATGTGGTCTGCAGCTTATTGAGAGAAGATAGCCTCAGTAATTTAAAGATAGACTGATGCTGTAGGCAGAATTATACACATTGACCATACGGAAGGCAAGTGAGGCTTAAGCTCAGTTTGAATTTGTGAGGGAACAGAATCTTACCTATTTTGATCTATTGGGAGAATCTACAATCAGCTTCTCAGTATCTTTCGGCAAAAGAAAGTAACCAGCAGATTAGCTTAGGAATACTGGAAAAGCAACCACGAAGGACTAAAGCCTTTGAAGTCAAGAGAGGGTAAATTTGAAGTTTTACCTGTAAGAATAGTGGATTTGTGGTTAATTTTCTACACGTCTGAACCAAGCTTATTGTGATGCCTATAAAAAAGTAAATAACTTTAAGATTGATGCATCTTATAAAAGAATTCTTTGGGGAAGTAGGAGGTAAACCTGAGTGCATAAGCATACATACGTATAGAACATATTGTTAAATTAATCACATTTGTTTTGTTTAAGACTTTTATGTACAATAAAGTTAATTTAGTTTTTAAAAAATCTTGTAACAAAGCTCTATTGATTAAAATGAGGCAATTGATTTTTCACTTTCAAATGGATAATGGGCCCTAACTAGATTTTGACAATTTACGTCATACTGTTCACCACTTCAGGGCATTCCAACTCCCTTTACGATGAAATACTTTTAAAATAAATTGTAATAATACAATAGGCAATTTGTGCACAGCTAGGTCCCTCATACACCAGGGTGATAATAACCAGATAATCTGGTTCTGTGATAAACGTTGAAAGTTCAGTGCTGGCCAGGGCACCAAGGATGACATTGTTGCCCTTGTTCGAAATAGTTTCATGGAATCTTTTGTGCCCAGCTGAGAAAACAGGTGGGTACCTTGCAAGGCAGATAAATAGATGGCATTCTTGTTTCCAGGGACATTAACAGCAAGGTTATAGTCCAACTGGTTTATTTGAATCACTGCCCCTTTGTTGGGTAGACTGAACAGAAGCACACAGGCCCAGAGTTTATAGCAGTGAGATCAAACGATTGTACAAATGGTGAGAGGGAAGTTTTGACAGGCTGAATAATAAGTCGCTGCAGGTGATCAAAAGTGTCAGATGGTGTGAGTAAAGTGTCAACAGCTGAATAGCAAGTAAAAGGATGACTTATAGACTGATTAATTGAGGAGGAGAGGTAATTACAAAAAAAAAATAAGGTGGTGCTGAAAACAAACCAAATGGCTGGAACAACATGATAGATATGAGTCACATGCCAAGGGTCTAACTAAAGAAACAAATAATCCAAAACTATACAAACTAATTACCTTTAAGAGATCACAACAAGTTTTCAAGGTAATAATATCAAAACAGGATGGTAAGGAATATTTTTACAGACACAGAAGAGTATGGGGGAGTTCCATGTAGCATAGCATGAACTCGAGACCATGGCTGAAGCCATCTTCTATCTTGGCTACCTGTTTCTGCTCAGTATCTCAAAAGCCGCCTTGGAGGATATTTACCTGAAGATCAGAGACTGAATGGTCCTGACTGCTGAAGTGTTCCCCGACTGGGAGGGAAGATTCCTACCTGGCAATTGTTGCGTGGTGCCCATTAATCTGTTACTGTAGTATCTGCATGGTCTCGCCAATATACCATGTGTATCCTTGCCTGCAGCGTATGAGGTAGATAATGCTTTAAACAACTGCCAAAATTTAAACAGACCATAATTCGCAGCAAACTACCCAGCCTTCAGGACAACATCAACCACACCACCCAACCCTGCCATGGCAACCACTGTGACACGGATACTACATCACACATGGGAACACCACCCACCCCTACATGGTATGTACTCATGTGACTCAGCTGATGTTATCTACCTTGTACACTGCAGGCAAGGATGCCCTGAGGCATGGTACATTGGTGAGACCATGCAGATGCTACGACGACGGATGAATAGACACCATGCAACAATTGCCAGACAGAGATGTTCCCTCTCAATCGAGGAACACTTCAGCGGTCAAGGCTATTCAGCTTCTGATCTTTGGGTAAGCATCCTCCAAGGTGGCCTTTGAGATAGAGTCATTGAGACATACAGCACGGATGCAGACCCTTCGGTCCAACCCATTCATGCCGACCAGATATCCCAACCCAATCTAGTCTCACCAGCCAGCACCTGGCCCATATCCCTCAAATCCCTTCCTATTCATATACCCACCCAAATGCCTCTTAAATGTTGCAATTGTACCAGCCTCCACCACTTCCTCTGGCAGCTCATTAATTTTACTGTTTGTTAATTTTCCCAGACGCACGCCGATGTCCAGCAATACATGAATTCAAACAGCAAAGACAGTAACTGTGTAGGTCCTCTCTCTCTCTCTCTCTCTCTCTCTCCTGCAATGACCTTACCATGTACTTCCTTTGTCTGTTCTTCTCCCTTTTAAAACTGCTCTTGTTTTGACTTTTCTTTTCCAAAGTTCTAAAACAACACAAAAGCATATAAAACAGTAATTGCTGCTCCTGGAGTTCGAGGAAATCACCTCCAGCACCTAAAATACCTCAAAAAATGAGCAGCTGTTACAGCCAGAAATTTTTCCCGTCCTCCATCTTGGATTACCCAGAATGATACACAACAACATAGAATCACTGAGCAGAAACTGATAGCCAAGTTTCACACTCATGAGGACGGCCTGACCCATGATCTTGGGTTCATGTCACACTACATGTAACCCCACCAACTGTTCTGTGTAAAATCTTCCTTACTGTCCTGTTTCGACTTCATCACCTTGATATGATCTCTCTACCTTGATTAGTTTATTACTTTGGTTAGACCCTTGGCATGTGACTCTTATACCTATTGTGTTATTCCAGCCATTTGGTTTGTTGCCGGTACAACCTTATTTTAAAATTTTTATAATTATCTCTCTGCCTCAATTAATCAGATGACAGGTCATCCCTCTTCACTTGCTATTTAGCTGTTAAAAATCACACAACACCAGGTTATAGTCCAACAGGTTTATTTGGTAGCACTAGCTTTCGGAGCGTCACTCCTTCATCAGGTGGCTGTGGAGCATAAGATCATGAGACACAGATTTTTAGTGAAAGATTACAGTGTCATACAGTGATAAATTGAACAAACCTGGATTGTTAAGTCTTTTATCTTTTAGAATGCAGACTTTGGTTCATTAATATGTAAATCCTAGACTTTCTTGTAAGTTACCTTCTCAAGATAACTTAAGGTGCAACATGAACCCATGGTCCTGGTTGAGGTCAACCCCATGGGTACCGGACTTGGCTGTCAGCCTCTGCTCGGCCGCTTTCCATTGTTGCCTGTCCCAAAGTCTGCCTTGGAGGATGGTCACCCAAAGGTGCGAGGCCTAATGTCCTTGAACGCTGAAGTGCTCCTCAACTGGAAGGGAACACCCCTGCCTGGTTATTGTTGTGCGGTCAAGATTAGAGTGGTGCTGGAAAAGCACAGCAGGTCAGGCAGCATCCGAGGAACAGGAAAATTGATGTTTTGGACAAAAGCCCTTCATCAGGAATTGTTGTGCATCCATTTATCCATTTTCGTAGCATCTGCTCAGTCTCGACAATGTACCATACCTCAGGGCATCCTTGCCTGTAGCGTATGTCCACCCCAGTCCAACACCAGCTTCACCACATCATATTCAGCTGTTGACACTTTATTCACACCATCTGACATGTTTGATAAATTGCAGGGACTTATTATTCAGCCTGCCAACACTCCACTGACACCATTTGTCCAATCTTTTGATCTCTCTGCCTATACATTCTGGGTGTGTATGCTTCTTTTCAGTGCACCTGACAAAGGAGAAGTGCTCCAAAAGTGCTCAAATAAACCTATAACCTGATTTCATGTGACTTCTGACCTTGTCCACCACAGCCCAATGCCTGCACCTCCATATCATTAACAACAAGTGAAGATATTCGAGATTCTTCCATGCCTTGGTTATGCACAGATTTGTGATATTCCGGTAACATTTACTGAACCAAATTCCCACACCAGAACAAAAGTCCTTATTTATGTCTCATAACTGTGATAGACTGAAGTTCCCTTACCATAGGATACAGTCTGCCTTTTAAGAATCTTTTCTGGAATAATTCCTAAACTGCTTTAATTACTGTTCTGAAAGTTCCTTCAAACTTATGAATTTTGAATTCCTACTCAAATCAAACAGCTGCTATCCTTATCATTACTTTACATATCTTACACCACCAACTCACCTCTAGATCTGTTCCAATTTACATTTCATTCATTTCAGGTTTCCAGTTCATTTTCCTCTTAATGACACTCGTTTTAATTTCCACTCTTCTCACTTCCACTGCAGAATTTGCAGGATCCTGGGTTAGTCTGTTTATATTATTATCCCAGTTTGCATGTCAATGTGAAGGATAGTGACAGATCAGGCAGCATTCTCCCAACCCTGGGATGACTTGGGCAACGCAAGTCAGTTTTAAAAAGGTGGTGAGATCAGAAAATGAAATTCTCGATGTGGACAAAAACATGTTTGAATGTGTACCTCAGGTTTGAACAATGAAACAAAATGTTCAGGGAACCTGGGCTTGACTCCCAACATGGGATTTGCTGGAATTTGAACGCAATACAAATCCGGAATTAAGAGTCTAATGATGACCATTAAATCGTTGTCAGTTGTTGGAAAAACCCATCTGATTCACTAATGTCCTTTAAGGAAGAAAATTGCTATCCATAACTGGTCTGGCCTACATGTGCCTCCAGACCCACAGCAATATGTTTGACTCTTAACTGTCCTCCGGGCAACTAAGGATGGACAATAAATGCTGGTCGAGCCAGTGACGCCCACATTTGGAGCATCAGAGCAGGATGCATCGCCCGGCTCTTTACTGCTTCCTCATTCATTCTGTGCCTACTGTGCATCTCTGCCTTGCCTTTTTTGCACATTCCACCTCATCAGAACTTAAAAGCTCACAATACTTCTGGCTTGCCTTGCCTTTTAGCAGGAACACAAAGCCAGGCAGCTTGTCATTACTGTCAACAGTGATCAGTCAAGGGGCTGGACATGGTGCTGTATGACACTGTGTTACATCAACGACAATCATACAACATGTGCTAGCAGCTTGCGTGGCAAATGCACTAAATGTGCTTGAACCAGATGGTCATGTCCAAAGCCTAAGGGAAGTCATCCTCAATCAAGTCAGTTGGGACTGTCGACAGTCAGGGCGTCCTGTCTCAATTGGCCAAAGGCAGCACTTTGTCTTAGTTCGGGAGCTTCAATCAATTGCTTGATGTTCTCAGGATCTGCATTCCATATCACCTCAGTCTGGGCAGTGGGGCGTGTAATCCAGCCAGTTCAATGCAACCAGTGACAGTGTGCACTTTTCAGCAATGTTCAGCACCTATTCACAATTCTTCAGGTACTGAAGCAGTTCATGTCCAAATGCAACAAGACCTGGATAATATCCAGGTTCGGTTCACAAGTGGCAAGTAACATATATGTCACACAGATACCAAGCAATGACCACCTTCAACAAACTGAAGCTATCAGCCGATGATATTCATTTCTATGATCACCATGCAGAGTGGAGAAGCAGGGAGGGCCACAGCACTCTGAGGAGCCAATATGAGGTTGCTTCCAACTCAGCTGATGCAGCAATGATTATGTTATCTCTCAGAAAATAAGAATACAACAAGATACTATAATATATGGATAATAATATAAGAAACAGGACATAAATATCATGATATTGAGGAATCCAACAGATATTTATTACAATTAATATTGTGTACAAACACTACATCACAGCCTGGTTAATCTGATACTATTAGACTTAAACTAAGCAGCATTGAGCAGCATATTTCCAATGGTATGTCATCCAGGTTAAGAAGAAGTATGAGATCTTCATAGCTTCAGGTCACACACTGTGATATAGTGATCATATTGTAAACATACTCTGTTAAAAGTACACTGACAAACTGACCATGAGATATAACAACTAGAACAGCAAAGAGTGGAGGGCAAAAACAAAGGGGTTCTCAGCAAAGAAAGGAACAGCATGCAGAAACAGTCCTAGAGTGGAGCACTGGTAGGAGTGGTCAAAACTCATAGGAAGCCTTACCCATATGTTGATCGGCTGAGACTGAACAATGTTCACCTCCTGAAAGAGTAATGTTGAAGGAGTCTGATGTAGTGGCATCAGCTGCTGCCAGGTAACTGCACCATGCTAAAATAATTCTTGTTCCCTGCTGGACTGGATGGCAGTGGAAATGGCCACTGACCTCAGGATGCTCCACAGCTCTGCCAAAGGCCTCTCCAGGACCTTCCAGTCAGCTGCACAAAAGTACATTAGGCAGATCACTACCAGCAATGTAAAAACAATGACTGCAGATGCTGGAAACTAGATTCTGGATTAGTGGCGCTGGAAGAGCACAGCAGTTCAGGTAGCATCCAAGGAGCTTCGAAATCGACGTTTCGGGCAAAAGCCCTTCATCAGGAATAAAGGCAGTGAGCCTGAAGTGTGGAGAGATAAGCTAGAGGAGGGTGGGGGTGGGGAGAAAGTAGCACAGAGTACAATGGGTGAGTGGGGGAGGGGATGAAGGTGATAGGTCAGGGAAGAGAGGGTGGAGTGGATAGATGGAAAAGGAGATAGGCAGGTAGGACAAGTCCGGACAAGTCATGGGGACAGTGCTGAGCTGGAAGTTTGGAACTAGGGTGAGGTGGGAGAAGGGGAAGTGAGGTTACGGAGGCAGGCACTGAGGAAGCAAATGTGGCTGTGGTAGCGAGTTTGTTTCACGACATGGTTGAAGAGCTTCAGGGCAGAGGAAATGACCTGGGAGTTGCAGTGGGAGAGGGACTCCCTGAGATTCTTGTAGAGCACGACATGGTTGAAGAGATTGTCAACTTTGCCCATCAGTAAAGGCCTAGGTCTGTATCTCTGGCTAGAATTCCACCATGCAGAACATTTACAACTGCACAGACGTGAGACCTCATGTGCCGTCCCAGATCAGTCAGGAACAATTGAAGACACAAGGATTTTCACTGGATCAATGTTGCGCTCGGTGGAATGACAAGAAAAGGTTTATGCAGGTTGTGTGCCAGATTCTCAAGAGAACATCATGATGCTTCTGGCTTGCAGGTTCACTGATATCTTCAGATTTAAGGGGTGAATGGAGGGAAACAAGGGCTAGCCGGCTGAGATATGGTTGATGATAGCCATGAAATGTACAATGAAGGCCATTTGCTCAGCTTGTGACCTCAGTGTAGTCCAGAGCAACGTAATGAATTATGATCTATTTAGCCATTTAACTGTTTCACCATTCAATAAGGTTCCAGTTGATTAGAGTCATAGAGATGTACAACATGGAAACAGACCCTTCGGTCCAACCCGTCCATGCCGACCAGACATCCCAACCCAATCTAGTCCCAACTACCAGCACCCGGCCCATATCCCTCCAAACCCTTCCGATTCATATACCCATCCAAATGCCTCTTAAATGTTGCAATTATACCAGCCTCCACCACAAGTTTACATCCATTCAATTGCTTTCTCGGCCAAGGAGCATTTAACCACAGAACTGTCTTTCACATGAGGGTTTTACCTTGGGGATGCTTCCTCTCGTGCAGACTTGGTGAATCACCCAGCTGCATTTTAACTCTTCACAATTTTATTCCAATCCAAGCTCAAGCTTCCAACCTAATCCATGGAGACATTAGGCAGCTTGGTTTTCCTGATCTCCTGAAACAAAGGAAATAGATCTTGTCTGTAAATTTTCAGGAATGACTTACACACCTCTCCTCTCAAAATCCATGGTGATGTGAAATACATGTACCTTGAATTAAGGTTTGCTATCTATAAGATCAAAGCTCTATTTTATTTTAGAAGTGACGAAACAGTTTAAAGCACAAGTGTTTGCAACCCTAGATTCTCAATTTTTTTTCTGGGACTTTGGTTACTTTCAGTCTCTCCATTGTTGGAACATGCAGACTTTTGCACTGTCTTTAAAAGTATAAACACTTTGCATCTTCTTCCCAGTAAAACACTCTGGGCTCCCTTTAATCTTTCATCAAACTACTTAGATTTGCTGTCAGGCAAATTTTGGAAGAGTTCATATAATCTCCTTTATTTTACTTTATATTAAACAGACTATCTCAAACCATAACAATATTACAGATATCATAATTGTCACAATAAAGTTATTACCACTGAATTAGTGTAATAACTGCATTCAATGCCCACTCTCATTCCTCACCATCCCTTCCTACTGAGAAAATCCGGCACTGCTACATCCCACAGGGATGCCATCTAAATTCCTCAATTCCTATCATCCAATTCAAACACAAGCAAATTGCCATCTAGCAAACAAATACAGACAATATGGCAAAGTAGTGCATAATAAACTTAATGTGATTACTACTAAAGGGTAGAAATTTAACATACCATTATTTCAGACACACATGGGTGTACTCTTGTACAAATTGAAAACTTTACTCTGCCTTTTCCTACTGTTCCTAATTGGTGTAATCTCAGTGACTTCCAATGAAGTAAAGGAAGTTGATTAGACCTGTGCCTGACTGCTGACAAGAAAAGGCAGCTGCAGATAGATGATGAGAGGATGCCTAAGTTTGATTAGAGTCATTTTGCATTTTAGAAGCTTTATTGGATAAAGTTGGTACGGAATGATCATATAGTGGTGACTTTTATTGCAATATTGTGGCCCAAATGACACTGTGATGATGCATAACTGAGGAAATCTAACGTGTTTAACTGCTGTGAAATGGAAATTTGGAGTTTTGCTGACTGGAACTATACTGAAGTGAGGCAATCAGCAGGTCTGGCAACATTTGTGGAGAGAAAGCAGAATCAATGGTGGGAATCCAGTGATCCTTCTTCAAAACTGTTTGCAGTTATGAAATATATGGTATATATTGACTTATATGCTGAAGCTGGGTTGAGGAAGGAGATGCATAAATGATATAGAACATAGAACATAGAACATAGAACAATACAGCACAGAACAGGCCCTTCGGCCCACGATGTTGTGCCGAACTTCTATCCTAGATTAAGCACCCATCCATGTACCTATCCAAATGCCGCTTAAAGGTCGCCAATGAATCTGACTCTACCACTCCCTCGGGCAGCGCATTCCATGCCCCCACCACTCTCTGGGTAAAGAACCCATCCCTGACATCTCCCCTATACCTTCCACCCTTCACCTTAAATTTATGTCCCCTTGTAACACTCTGTTGTACCCGGGGAAAAAGTTTCTGACTGTCTACTCTATCTATTCCTCTGATCATCTTATAAACCTCTATCAAGTCACCCCTCATCCTTCGCCGTTCCAACGAGAAAAGGCCGAGAACTCTCAACCTATCCTCGTACGACCTACTCTCCATTCCAGGCAACATCCTGGTAAATCTTCTCTGCACCCTCTCCAAAGCTTCCACATCTTTCCTAAAGTGAGGCGACCAGAACTGCACACAGTACTCCAAATGTGGCCTAACCAAAGTCCTGTACAGCTGCAACATCACCTCACGACTCTTGAATTCAATCCCTCTGCTAATGAACGATAATACTCCATAGGCCTTCTTACAAACTCTATCCACCTGAGTGGCAACCTTCAAAGATCTATGTACATAGACCCCAAGATCCCTCTGTTCCTCCACCTGACCAAGAACCCTACCATTAACCCTGTATTCCGCATTCTTATTTGTTCTTCCAAAATGGACAACCTCACACTTGGCAGGGTTGAACTCCATCTGCCACTCCTCAGCCCAGCTCTGCATCATATCTAAGTCCCTCTGCAGCCGACAACAGCCCTCCTCACTGTCCACAACTCCACCTATCTTTGTATCATCTGCAAATTTACTGACCCACCCTTCGACTCCCTCCTCTAAGTCATTAATAAAAATTACAAACAGCAGAGGACCCAGAACTGATCCCTGCGGAACTCCACTTGTAACTGGACTCCATGCTGAATATTTACCATCTACCACCACTCTCTGACTTCTACCGGTTAGCCAGTTTTCTATCCAATTGGCCAAATTTCCCTCTATCCCATGCCTCCTGACTTTCCGCATAAGCCTACCATGGGGAGCCTTATCAAATGCCTTACTAAAATCCATGTACACTACATCCACTGCTCTACCCTCATCCACATGCTTGGTCACCTCCTCGAAGAATTCAATAAGACTTGTAAGGCAAGACCTACCCTTCACAAATCCGTGCTGGCTGTCCCTAATCAAGCAGTGTCTTTCCAGATACTCGTAAATCCTATCCCTCAGTACCCTTTCCATTACTTTGCCTACCACAGAAGTAAGACTAACTGGCCTGTAATTCCCGGGGTTATCCCTATTCCCTTTTTTGAACAGGGGCACAACATTCGCTACTCTCCAGTCCCCTGGTACCACCCCAGTTGCCAGTGAAGACGAGAAGATCATTGCCAACGGTACTGCAATTTCCTCTCTTGCTTCCCACATAATCCTAGGATATATCCCGTCAGGCCCGGGGGACTTGTCTATCCTCAAGTTGTTCAAAATGTCCAACACATCTTCCTTCCTAACAGGTATCTCTTCTAGCTTATCAGTCCGTTTCACACTCTCCTCTTCAACAATACGGTCCCTCTCGTTCGTAAATACTGAAGAGAAGTACTTGTTCAAGACCTCTCCTATCTCTTCCGACTCAATACACAGTCTCCCACCACTGTCCTTGATCGGACCTACCCTCGTTCTCGTCATTCTCAGGTTTCTCACATACGCATAGAATGCCTTGGGGTTATCCTTGATCCTATCCGCCAGGGATTTTTCATGCCCTCTCTTAGCTCTCCTAATCCCTTTCTTCAGGTCCCTTCTGGCTATCCTGTATCCCTCCACTGCTCTGTCTGAACCTTGTTTCCTCAACCTTATGTAAGCCTCCTTCTTCCTCTTTACTAGACATTCAACCTCCCTCGTCAACCAAGGCTCCCTCACACGACCATTTCTTTCCTGCCTGATCGGTACATACATATCAAGGACACGTCGTATCTGCTCCTTGAAAAAGTCCCACATTTCCACCACATCCTTCCCTGACAGCCTATGCTCCCAACGTATGCTCCTCAAATCCTGTCTTAAAGCATCGTAATTTCCCTTCCCCCAATTGTAAAAACTTCCTTATTGTGCGGACCTATCTCTCTCCATAACCAAGGTGAAAGTCACAGAATTGTGGTCGCCATCACCAAAATGTTCACCCACTAACAAGCCCACCACTTGTCCCGGTTCGTTACCGAGTACCAAATCCAATATGGCCTCCCCTCTGGTTGGACAATCTACATACTGCGTTAGAAAAGCTTCCTGGACACACTGCACAAACACCGCCCCATCCAATCTACTTGATCTAAAGAGCTTCCAATCAATATTTGGGAAGTTGAAGTCGCCCATGACTACGACCCTGTGGCTTCTGCACCTTTCCAAAATCTGTTTCCCAATCTGTTTCTCCACATCTCTGCTGCTATTGGGGGGCCTATAATAAACACCCAACAAGGTGACTGCACCTTTCCTATTTCTGACTTCAGCCCATACTACCTCCAGAGGCAGATCCCCCTCAAACTTCCTTTCTGCAGCCGTTATACCATTTCTAATTAGCAATGCCACCCCCCCTCCTTTTTTACCACCCTCCCTAATCTTACTGAAACATCTGTAACCAGGAACCTCCAACAGCCATTCCTGTCCCTCATCTATCCATGTTTCCGTGATGGCCACAACATCGTAGTCCCAGGTACCGATCCACGCCTTAAGTTCACCCACCTTATTTCTGATACTCCTTGCATTGAAGTATACGCACTTGAGCCCATCTCTGTGTCCGCAAGTAGTCCCTGTCAGTGCTACCTTCTCCACAGCCTCCCTACAGTCTTGGACATCCTGACACACAGCTAGCTTACTTGCTGGACTACAAGTCCGGATCCCATCCCCCTGCCAAATTAGTTTAAACCCCCCCGAAGAGTGCTAGCAAACCTACCCCCCAGGATATTGGTGCCCTTCTGGTTCAGGTGCAACCCGTCCTGTTTATACAGGTCCCACCTTCCCCAGAATGCAGTCCAATTGTCCAAATATCTGAAGCCCTCCCTCCTACACCATCCTTGCAGCCACTTGTTCAACTGCACTCTCTCCCTATTCTTTGCCTCTCTGTCACGTGGCACCGGCAACAACCCAGAGATGACGACTCTGTCTGTCCTAGCTTTTAGCTTCCAGCCTAACTCCTTGAGCTCTTGAATGACCTCCCCACCCCTCTTCCTACCTATGTCGTTGGTGCCAATGTGTACCACGACTTCTGGCTGCACACCCTCCCCCTTAAGGATTCTGAAGACACGGTCCGAGACGTCTCGGACCCTAGCACCTGGGAGGCAACAAACCATCCGAGAGTCTCGCCAATGTCCACAGAACCGCCTGTCCGTCCCTCTAACTAGAGAGTCCCCTATAACTAGCGCTCTCCTCTTCTCCCCCTTTCCCTTCTGAATCTCAGAGCCACAGACCCCTTCACTGCAGCTTACACCTGCAAGGCTGTCCCCCCCAACAGTTTCCAAAGCTGCATACTTATTTTTTAGGGGAACGACCACAGGGGAACCCTGCACTGCCTGTTTCTTCCCCTTCCCACCTCTAACTGTTACCCAGCTACCTCTGTTCTCTGGCGTAACTATGTCCCTGTAGCTTCTATCGATCACCCTCTCAGCCTCTCGAATAATCCTCAGCTCATCCAGCTCCAGTTCCAGTTCCCTAACTCGTTCGGTGAGGATCAGGATTTGACTGCATTTCCTGCACACGAAGTCGGCAGGAGTATCGGTGGTCACCCCTACCTCAAACATCCTGCAGGAGGAACATTCCACCGCCTGCGCTGCCATGACTGTACACTGTCTCCAAAAACAAGAACACTGAGTCAATAACCTGTGGACTTTAAAGTTAGGTTAGAGGAGGAGGGTGGGAGGGAGGCCCTACGGAAGTAGGACCTGGGGTCTAGAACACACCCACTCAAATACTAATCACTTACCTTCCCGCCCAGCTATGCGCTCCAACCTCACTTCCGCTGCCCGCTACAGGTAAGTAATTTTGAAACAAACTGTCTTACCTTAGCTGTAGTCTCCCGGGTTCGTTTTTCCTCGGCCGCTGCTCCCACTCAAATGACCGTTGGTGATTAAAGGGGGAGATGGAGCCGAGAGAGAGAGAGAGAGAAAGAAAACAACAGTTGGAAAAGCAAAGGAATGGGTAAAGGTCAGCCTTAGGGAATCAATAGCTGCTAATGGGGATAAGGTCTGGTATGTGGGGTTTGGAGTTAAAACATGGCCTCAAGGCATGGAGTTGTTGACCTTGATATTGGCTGAATGGCAGGAGATAGAGAGTGATTGCGGTGTTTTGTTTTTGGACTGGATTCCTGTTACCAACTGTGTTCCACAAGGATTGGTGCTGGGTCCACTATTGTTTGTCGTTTATACCAATGATTCAAAAGAGAATATAGAAGGCATGGTTAGTAAAAATTTGTACATGACACCAAAGTTGGTGGTATAGTGGACAGTGAAGAAGGTTATCTAAGATTACAAAGAGACCTTGATTGATTGGGTCAGTAGGCTGAGGAGTGGCAGGTAGAGTTTAATTTGGATAAATGTGAGGCATCACATTTTGGTAAAACAGACAAGGGCAGGACTTATACAGGTAAAAGTAAGGCATTGGTTAGTGTTGTAAGACAGTGAGACCTAGGCATTCAGGTAATAATTCTTTGGAGTTTGTTTCATATGTGGACACGATGGTTAAAAACAAGTTTAGTTTGCCTTCAATGCTCAGGCCTTTGAGTATAGGAGTTGGGCATCATTTTGAGGTTGTACAGGACATTGTAGAGGCCTCTGCTGGGGCACTGTATCCAGTTTTGGTCGCCCTGTGATAAGAAGCATATTAGAAATCTGGAGAGAATTCAGAAGATTTACCAGAATGTTGCCAGGAATGGAAAGTTTAAGTTATAGGGAGAGGCTGAATGGGCTGGGACTGTTTTCCATTGGAGCACAGGATGTTGAAGGGTGAATTTATAGAGGTTTTTAAAATCATGAGGGTTATAGATAAGGTGAATGGTAGATGCCTTTTCCCTATTGTGAGATATTTCAAGATGAGGAGGCATATTTTTAAGGTGAGAGGAGAAAGTTTTAAAAAGGACTCGAGGGGCAACATTTTTACACAGAGAATGGTTCATGTGTGGATTGAACTTCCTGAGGAAGTGGTGGATGCAGGTATAGTCACAGCATTGAAAAGTGCACGAATAAGAAGGATTTGGAGTGATATGGGCATAGTGCAGCCAAATAAGACTCGTTTAGATTATGGTCAATATGGACTGGTTGGACCAAATGGTCTGTTTCTCTGCTACATGACTCTATGATTGAATGATTCTATGACACTAAATCCAGAAAGCTGCAGCAATCCCAAGCAGAAAGTGTGGTGCTGTTCTTTCAGCTTGCACTGAGCTTTGTTGGAGCACTGCAGCTAGCCTGAGATCAGGCTATGTTGGCCAGGGGACCTGGTGGTGTTGAAGTGACAGGCAACTGGAAGCTTGGGCTTATTTTTGTGGACAGAATGTAGGTTCTGTCGTCCACTCTGAGCTTTGTCTCCCCAATGTGGAGGACAGCACATTGTGAGCAGTGAATGCAGTAGACTAGATTCAGTGCAGGTAAAGTGCTGATTGACCTGGAAAATATGTTTGGGACCTTGAATAGTGAGAACGGAGGAGGTAAATGAGCAAGTGTTACGCTTTTTACAGTTGCAGGGGAAAGTGCAGTGAGGGTGTGGGGAGGTGTTGGTAGTGGAGGAGGAGTGGTTCAGGGTGGACGAGAGGGAACAGTCCCTGGCAAAGGGAGGGGAGGCGAATGGAGATAGTGGAAATGAAGGCTTATCCTCCTTTGCATGCAAATGCCAATCCAAGGGACCCTCTCAGTTTTATAGGAGGGAAAAAGGGTGGTGAGGTCTGGTACCTGACATCCACCTAAATACTGGAAAAGACAATGGCAGAAACAGCCTGTCAACCCTGCAAAGTCCCCCTTACTAACATCTGGAGGCTATTGCCAAAATTGGAGAGCTGTCTCACAGACTAGTCAAGCAACATCCTGACAGAGTCATACTCATGGAGTCACACTTTACAATAATGTCCCTGTCACTATCATCACCATCCATCGATATGTCCTGTTCCACCAGCACAGTTGTATATAGAAAGGGCAGAGTTGCTCGATGAGTCCTCAATATTGACTCCAGACTCCACATGAGGTTTTGTGGTTCAGGTTAAACACAGGCAAGGAAACCTCCTGCATGTTACCACACAGTGTTCTCCCTCGGCTGATAAATCGGTACTCCTCCATGTTGAACAACGTTTAGAAGAAGCACTAAGGATGGCAAGGGCACAAAATGTCCTCTGAGTGTTGGATTTCAATGTCTCACCGTCTTCGAGTGACTTGGCAGCAGTGCTACTGATCAAGCTGGTCAAGTCCTAAAGGACATAGCTGTTAGACTGGGTCTGTTGCAGGTGGGGAGGGAACCAACAAGAGGGAAAAACATCCTTACTAATCTGCCAGCTGCAGATGCATCTCTCCATGACAGTATCAGTCAGAGTGACCACCGTACAGTCCTTGTGGAGACAAAGTAATTCCCAGGTAATTATAGACCAGTGAACCTTATGTCCATTGTAGAAAAGTTTTGGATAGGATTATAAGAGATAGGATTTATAATCATTTAGCAAGCAACAATTTGATAGCAGATAGTCAACATGGTTTCTTTAAGGGCAAGACATGTCTCACACACCTCATTGAGTTTCTTGAGAAGGTGACCAAGCATGTGAATGAGGGTAGGGCAGTTAATGTGGTGTACATGGACTTCAGTAAAGCCTTTGATAAGATTCCACATGGTAGGCTGTTGGAGAAAATGCAGAGGCATGGGATTGAGGGTGATTTAGCAGTTGGATTAGAAACTAGCTTTCTGTAAGTAGGCAGCGAATGGTGGTTGATTGAAAATATTCAGCCTGGAGTCCGGTTACTAGTGGTGTGCCAAAAGGATCTGGTCAGGGACCACTGCTGTTTGTTACTTTTATAAATGACTTGGACGCAGGCATAGGTGGATGAGTTAGTAAGTTTGCAAATATCATTAAAGTCGATGGAATAGTGGACAGTGTGGAAGAATGCATATTACAGGGGGACTTGGATAAACTGCAGAATTGGGCTAAGAGATGGCAAATAGAGTTCAATGCAGACAAATGTGAGATAATTCACTTTGATAAGAATAACAGGAAGGCAGAATACTGGGTCAATGGAAAGATTCTTGGTAGTGTGGGTGTGCAGAGGGATCTTGTACATAGATCCCTGAAAGTTGCCACCCAGGTTGATAGTGTTGTTAAGAATGTATGCAGTATGTTAGGTTTTATCGGTAGAAGGATTAAGTTCTAGAGTGGTAATGTCATACTGCAACTGTACAAAATGTTAATGCAGCCGCACTTGGAGTATTGTGTACAGTTCTGGTCGCCCCATTTTAGGAAAGATGTGAAAGCATCAGAAAAGTTGTAGAGGAGATTTACCAGGATGTTGCCTGGTCTGGAGGGACGGTCTTATGAGGAAAGGCTGAGAAACTTGGGTCTATTCTCATTAGAGAGAAGAAGGCAAAGGGGATTTAATAGAGACACACAAGATGATCAGAGGATTAGATAGGGTAGACAGTGAAAGTCTTTTTCTTTGGATGATGACACCACCTTATACGAGAGAGCATAGCTACAAATTGAGGGATGATAGATTTAGGACAGATGTCAGAGGTATGTTCTTTACTCAGAGAGTGGTAGAGGCATGGAATGCCCTGCCTGCCAATGTAGTCAACTCAGTCACATTAGTGACATTTAAACGATCCTTGGATAAGCATATGGATGATGATGGGATAGTGTAGGGGGATATTCTTAGATTAATTCACAGGGTGGTGCAACATGGAGGGGTGAAGGGACTGTTCTGTGCTGTACTGTTCTATGATCTATGTTCTCTGAAGTCCCGCCTTCACGATGAGCATAACCTCCATCAAGTGTGTGGCACTATCACCATGCTAAATGGGGACAGTCTTCAAATAGATATAGCAACACAAATCTGGGCACTTATTTGGTGCCGTGGGCCATCAACAGTAGCAGAATTGTACTCCAGCACAATCTGCAAACTCATGGTCTGGCATATACCCCACTCAGCTATTACCATCAAGCCAGGGGATCAACCCTGGTATAATGGAGAGTGTAGGAGGGTGTGCCAGCAGCAGCATCAGGCATACCTGATAATCAGGTATCAACCTGGTGAAGCTACCAGACAGGACACCAAACAGCATAACAGTAAACGATAAACAGAGTTAAGCAATCCCAAACCAACAGATCAGATCTAAGCTCTGCAGTGCCACCACATCCAGTCATGAATGATGGTGGATGATTGAACAACTCACTGTAGGAGGAGACAACACAAGTAGCCCCATCGTCAATGGTGGAAGAGCTCAGCACATCACTGCAAAAGATAAGGCTGAAGCTTTCACAGCAATCTTCAGCCAGGAGTGCTGAGTGGACGATCCATCTCAGCCTCCACCAATGGTCCCCAGAATTACAGATATCAATCTTCAGCCAATTCGATTCACTCCATGTGATATCAAGAAACAATTGGAGACATTTGATACTGCAAAGACAATGGGCCACGACAACATTCCAGCAATAGTACTGAAGACATGTGCTCCAGAACTTGCTGTTTCTCTAGGGAAGCTGTTCCAGTCCAGTTACCACACTGGGTATCTGCCTGAAAAAGTGGCAAATTGCTCATGTACATCCTGTACATAAAAAGCAGAACAAATCCAACCCGGCCAATTACTACTCACCATCATCAGTAAAGTGATGGAAGGTGTCATCAACAGTGCTGTCAAGTAGCACCTACTCAGTGACACCCAGTTTGGGTTGTGCCAGGGTCACTCAGCTCCTGATCTCATCATAGCTTTGGTTCAAACATGGATTAAAAAAGCTAAATGCCAGAGGTGTGGTGAGATTCACAGCACTTAAGATCAGGGCTGCATTCGTCAGAGTGAAGGAGCCCTAGCAAAACTGGATTCAATGGATATCAGAGAGCAAACACTCCACTGGTTAGAGTCATAGCTGGCAAAAAGGAGGTCAATCATCTCAGCTCCAGGACATCTCCGCAGAAATTCCTCAGGGTAGTGACTACGGCTCAAGAATCTTCAGCTGCTCCATCATAAGGTCAGAAGTGGGGATGTTCATCGACGATTACACCATGTTCAGCACCATTCATGACTCCTCAGATACTGAAGCAGTCTCTGTTCAAATGTAACAAGAACTGGACAATATCCAGTCTTTGGCTGACAAGTGACAAGTCGCATTTGTGCATAACAAATGCCAGGCTAGGACCATCTCCAATGAGAGACAATCTAACCACCGGCCCTTGGCATTCAATGTTATTACCATTATTGAATCCCCCACAATCAACATTCTGGGAGTTCGCATTGACCAGAAGCTCAACTGGATTCACCACATAAACACAGTGGCTACAAGAGCAGGTCAGAGACTAGGAATATTGCAGTGAGCAACTCCCTTCCTGACCCCCAAAGCATGTCCACTGTCTACAAGGTACAAGTCAGGAGTGTGATGAATACTCCCTCCTTGCCTGAATGAGTGAAGCCCCAACAACACTTGAGAAGCTTGATACCATACAGGACAAAGCAGCTCGCTTGATTGGCACCACATCCACAAACATCCACCCACTCCACCACCAATGCTCAGTAACAGCAGTGTGTACTATCTACAAGATGCACTACAGAAATTCATTAAAGATCCTCAGACAGCACATTCCAAACCCATGACCACTTCCATCTAGAAGGAGAAGGACAGCAGATATATGGGAACACCACCACCACCTACAAGTCCCCCTACAAACCACTCACCATCCTGACTTGGAAATATATCACTGTTCGTCCACTGTCCTGAGTCAAAATCCTAGAATTCCCTGTTTAATAACGTTGTGCATGAACCACAGCACTCGTTCAAGAAGACAGCTCGGCACCACCTTATCAAGGGCAACTAGGGATGGGCAATAAATCTGGCCAGCCAGTGACGCCACACATCACACAAAATGAATTAAATAAATAATTATGGAGAAAGTGAGGAATGCAGATGCTGGAGATCAGAGTCAAGAGTATGGTCCTGATTGAAGACCTTTTGCCAGAAACATCAATTGCCCTGCTCCTCAGATGCTGCCTGACCTGCTATGCTTTTCCAGTACCACACACTCAACCCTAAATAAATAAATATGCCCATTGTAGCCCAGCATCTTTTCAGTGTTCAATATTAAACCATCTAATAGCAGGAAGACTTCAACTGATTCAAAATATCTACCAACATCAAAAGCAAAGAGAAATCAAAGAAACAGAATTTGCCTCTCGCAACAGAAACAAATTGTTTGCATGTCAAGCATCAACAAATCTTTAATCAATGAATGGTGATGATACCAGCTCTCATCTACTGGAACTGGCTGTCAATTAAGTCATGTCTAGCTCAGTGTACTCCAGCATCATACTGAAGGTGATGTACCTCCTGCTGAAATGTCCTCATCCTCCTTGATCCAGTTGCTGTTGGACTGGGTTGAAAAAGTTAAAAATTACATGGTATCAGGTTATATCCAGCAGGTTTATTTGGAAGCACTAGCTTTCGGAGCACTGCTCCTTCATCAGGTGGTTGTGAAGCCGGGCCATAAGACACAGAATTTATAGCAAATTACAGCAATACAATGATACATTAAACAAATCTCGATAATTAAGTCTTTCATCTTTTAGATAGGGTTTGCTGGTTCTCTAATATTTAAATCCCAGAACTTCTTTTAAGTCACATTTTCAAGATAACTTAAGGTTTTATAACAAAAAGTGACATCTCAGATCAGACAATGTATTAAAGTGTGAGGTTAGATTCTATCTGTATCCCAATCTTAAGTCAGACTTGTTCTATTTCCAAAGTGGAATTTACGAAATATTACATGAATTGACTGCCTGCATTGACTGCTTGCAGGTTCTGCATTTTTTCAGCAAAACAGAACATACCTGCAAATATAATTCTGCAAATACAAATTCACCCCATAAACTTATGTGTGTGTGTGTGCATGAGCAGGAGAGAGAGAGAGACAGAGTGGTTGTGTCCATGTGAGTGTGAGTGTACGTGAGAAAATGTTTGCTTGCGTGTGTGCAAGTTTGGTAAAGTATGTGTGAGTGTGATGGGGCACATGCCTGTGAGAGGGTGTGTGCATGGGTGAGAGTGTGGGGGCTATAAATGCATGCATATGAGAGAGAGCTTGTGTACGAGACAGGGTCTGCGTGAGTGTGTGTGTGTGTGTGTGTGTCTGTGTTTGAGTTTGAGTATATAGTGCAGTGGGATCACCTTTTGTATGACATGAATCCAATGTCCCGGTTGAGGCCATACCCAAGGGTACCAAACTTGGCTATCAACCTCTATTTAGCCAATTTGCATTGTTGCCTGTCCTGAAGTCCACTTTGGAGGATGGTCACCCAAAGGTCCGAGGCCAAATGTCCCTGGCCGCTGAAGTGTTCTCCGACCAGGAGGAATCACTCCTGTTGATTGTTGTGCGGTGCCCATTCATCCGTTGCCATAGCCTCTGCTTGGTCTCACCAATGTACCATGCCTCAGGGCATCATTGTCTCCAGCGTATCAAATAGACAATGTTGGCCAAGTCACATGAGTACCTGTGATGTACATGGTGGGTGGTGTCCCCATGTGTAATGGTGATATCCATGTCAACAGTCTGACACGCCTTGCAATGGTTGCCATGACAGGATTGTACAGTGTTGCAGTCAATGTTGTCCTGCAGGCTGGGCAGTCTGCTGCGAACAATGGTCTGCTTAAAGTTTGGCGGGTGTTGAAAAGCGAGAAGTCGATGCCTAGGAAAGGTCTTGGCAAGATGTTCATCCTCATCGATAATATGTTGCAAGCTACAAAGAACATGGCATAGTTTCTTTGGCTCCCAGGAAGTACTGGACAGTGAAGGGTACCCTATCGGTTGCAACCTTATCGAATTTGTACTTGCAGCATTATATTTGAAGATACATTCTATTTTGCTGAAAAAATGCAGAACCTGCAGGCAGTCAATCCATGTAATATTTTGTAAATTCCACTTTGGAAATAGAACCAGTCTGACTCAAGATTGGGATGCAAACAGACTCTAACCTCATACTTTAAGGCATTGTCTGAGCTGAGATGTCACCATTTATTATAAAACCTTACATTATCTTGAGAATGAGACTTAAAAGAAGTTCTGGGATTTACATATTCATGAAAAAAACCAGCACACCCATTGAAAAAGATGAAAAACTTAACAATCTAAGTTTGTTCAATGTATCATTGTATCGCTATAATCTTTTGCTATAAATTCTGTATCTTTTGGTCTTGCTTCATCACCACCTGATGAAGAAGCAGCACCTCGAAAGCTCGTGCCTCAAATAAACCTGTTCAACTATAACTTGGTGTTGTGTGATTTTTAACTTTGCCCATCTTCCTTGGAAGACTGCTGCCATTCTCCCAGTATCTCAATGTCTACCAGACCCCTTTGTTGCCTGCTCCAGTTGTGCAGGGTCAGCGTTATGCAGCACACTCTGTCTGGAATGATTGATAATGCTTGTACCTCACACAGATCCAGGCAATGGAACCTCACCATCAGGAAGCCTATCATCTGATCCATCATGGCCCTGGTCAATGAACTTCAGCAGGAATATGAGTTACTCAAGGATATAGGCATCATGGCAGGTCCCAGGAAATCAGGTAAAACTTCTGAGTGATAGTGCTGATCACAGATCACTTACACATTGATGGAATGGAACATTTTTCTATTGGTGAACTCAGCTGCATTATGAAATAGCCCTGTTACTGTGATGTGTGCATAGTCTATGGCACCCTGCCCCCTGGGGAAGCCAGCTATATTCCTGAAACCTGCTGCACAGCCTACAGCACTCTCCTTGTCTTGGGGAAATGAGATGAAACAATGTGGTCTGGGTCAAAGTGTTTTGGTAACAGCCTTATCATATTTGTGGGTGGGCAATTGAGAGTTCCCATCCAGGTTCCCAGTGACTCCTTGGAAGAAGCCAGTCACAGAAGTTGTCACCTTGACAGCCACTGGGATAGGATGGCCACCATCCTTCCAGGTTACAGCTCCCACTCTGGTACCTGGCATTGTCCTGTGACAGTGTCTGAGCAATCCTCAGTCTGCATTGACACTGCACCTCGCTTATCCAGAGAAAATGCCTCTGAGGATGATAGAATCTGGCCTTCCTGTATCTCCTGTCCATCCCAAGGAAGTCGCCAGCTGCAGCCTCTTCATCTGCAGACTGTTCAGCATCCATTGGAGGCCACTGCTGGTTCTGGGCTTCTGGCACATCTATTGCTCCTTCATTTCTCTGTATCTTTGTTGTATCACAGCAACAGCCACAGTGAAAATAACCCCTGCTGTGGCTAACTCCATATGTCACATTTACCATGAATGGTGTGGGGAACATATGGATCAGAAGAGGTCCTTAGTAATGTGAGGAGTCAGCACACGTAACACAAACTAATGCCAACTTTATGTACTGTTCCATACAGTGGGACATAAAGCACTCTGATAAGAGGGCCATTGAGTAACTCTACATGGAACTTTGATATTGGACATTCTCCAATGAAATAATACACCAACAATGTACCATCAGTAATGTCCCAAAGTCACATACTGAAAGGCATTTGATCAGGTACTGCACAGAAGGTTACTTACTAAGGCAAGAGCCCATGGCATTGGGGATGGTATTTCAGCATGTATGGAGGATTGGCTAACTAATAATAGAAAAATAGTTACAATAAAATGAGTACAGTTCAGGATGACAATCTATAACTGGTGGAGGGCCACAGGATGACACAAGGAATCTACAGAGGGATATAGACAGGTTAAGTTAATTGGCAAACAGTGTGGCAGATGGAATATAATCTGGGAAAATATGAGGTAATGCACTTTGGCAGGAAGAATAGAGGGGTAGAATATTATTTATATGGGGAAAGATTGTAGAAAGCTGTAGCCCAGAGAGATTTGGGATGTCTAGTGCATGAATCACAAAAGCTGGCATCTAAGTTCAGCAGTAATTTGAAAGGCATACAAAATATTCATCTTTAATGAAAGAGAATGGAATATGAAAATAGGGAATATGTAAACACTACATAAAGCACTGTTCAGACCAAAGCTGGAATAACTTGGACTGTTCTGGTCCCTTTCCTAAGGAAATATATACTTGCAATGAAAACTATCCAGAGAAGGTTTCCTGGGATTTACTTATGAAGTGATTTTGAATAGGTTAAGCTTGCTCATTAGAATTTAGGAGGAATTGCGAGGAGACCTTATTGTAAAATATTAGATTCTTAGAGGACTTGACAAGGTAGTGGCAGGGAGGTTGTTTCATCTTGTGGGAGAATCTAGGACTAGAAGGCATCATCTCAGAGTAAGGAATCTCCCGTTAAAGACAGTGATGACAGGGATTTTGTTCTCTCAAAAGGTCGTGAATGTGTAAAATTGTTTATTTCAGAGAGCTGCACAAGTTGAGCTCTTAAGAATATTCAAGGCTAAAGTAGCTAGATTTTTAATCAAAAATGGAATGAAAGTTATGGTTAAAAAAAACTGGAAAGTGGAGTTGAGGATTATCACATCAGCCATGACTTCATTGAATGGCAGATTGTCCTTGATGGATTGAATGGCCTACTCCTGCTCTTACATTTTATGGTCTTATTGTCTCTCAGCTGTACATCGTAAACAAAAGTACGATCGCATATCAAAGTGTCCTACATTATTTATACAGATCATGTTGACAGGTAATCAGTTCCATGTCTCTGGTCTTGCATTAACTTTGTGCTTTGTGGCCCACAAGTGCAACTTTTAATGTCATCTGGGATTGCTTCTGCTTCCCAGAGATACTTCAATCTGCAATGACCAACGACATGGTCAAGGATGCATGTCTCCCACAAATTTGTGTACCACATGCATTTACATGCAGAATGAAATGGCTATAAATGACTTCAACCTGTCCTCTGCAAGTGTACAATTAGGCAATTGCCTCTTCTAGGGGCTGCTGCTGCACCAAAATGGAGCCCGTGTTTTGGTCCAGAACCTGACTTGGCCCACTCCAGGTGTGTTCACAGCCATTTCCCATTCAAATTTCACTTCAGGAATTGAGAGAACATGAAGTTAATGCAGAGTGTCCAGGCACTGAGAGTCTCAATCTAAGGCTAATCATCAGATCTCGCTCCACCTACTTAAATCTCCATGTCCCTTTCTACCTGGTCCTCCCTGGATAGTCTGTCACCACTAATACCCACATTTACTATCCACCACCTGGAAATATGGCTGCAACTCTCATTGTAATCCCCTGTCACTTCCGATTAATCCTGACCACCATCGTGATGCACACTCCCTTTGTCAAGGCTACAGTAGATCACCTATAACATCACCTCCAGGAGCTTTTTGTGTCCTCACATACTGTATCCCCACTACTGGTCCCCACTTTATATTTCAGCTTGGTTCCCACCTTATATTTCAGCTATCCTCGTTTTCATCCTTGTTCCCTCAGCATCCCAGACTGCTGCCTCCAATTCCCAAAATTGATGCCTCTTCACTGCCCAGCCACCCCAGTATCCCTGATGTACCCCATCCCCTGAAGTTCATTGCACTGTCACCCTAGCACTGACCATGGCCCATCACTCTGACTGACCTGGACAGACAGCCTGACCGAAGATTGATTGGCCCTGACAACTCTCCAGAAAGATATTGGACTGACCTTCAGTGAATCCCTTGACAGCTTGCTCTGGACCTGCTGAAATGGCATGTGCCCACTTCCCAGACTGTAATAAAAGAGAGATCCTGATCCTGACCATCAAAGGTGGATGACTGAACATGCCCAAGCCCCAGGGCTGTAAGCAGGCCCTGTATTGGGATCCCTCAAATGAACAGCCTCCCTTGATCAACTGAGGACTACTCTTCTTCAACTTTGAGAAAGCCTGTACAAATCTGTGAGCTAGTTGCCTGTTTCTGCCCACATTGCAACCAGGTGTGCTCCAGCAATGAGGGTCGTGTAGGATGGATGCCAATATCCATGGATGAGTGGTGCGTGCAGCTACTATCTGTGAAGCATTGCCCTGTGATGTTGGTGCCAGTATCCAAGTAGAGGTTGGTGGAGCAAACAGTGAGATTCAGTTTCAGTATCTGGTCAGACCTTCACGTAAAGAAAGCTTCTAGTTCTCAATCTGTGAATGGGAGAAGGGGAGCGTCGAAATTCATCATGTGAGATTAGGTGGTAACAAGGATAATAATTTGCAATAATTCCAGTCAATTGACCTCTCACTACTCACTGACGAGAATCTCATCTTGAAATATGGGACTTGGTTGGAAAATTATACATTTTGATCCCAATATCAAGAAGGGCTTCATTGAACATTGACATCTCCCAAATTTGTTGAAATAGCCCATGTCCTTTTAGGTCCTGGAAAGATTCTGCTCTTAGTTTTCACACATCCTTGTTTTATTTTTAGTATTTTAATTATTCTGTATTTAACTTCACTGGAAAAGCCAATGACATCATTCCACAGTTCCTGCCTTCCTAAATTCATTTGTTTTAAATATATAGTGCCTTTCCTGCAATATTTTCTGAAAGATTGAATATCTGTGATCACCAGAGATGATGGTTGATAGGCTGTATTTCTGCTTTTTCTACTTTAAGATTTTTTTGTTTCTGAAGTATTTTTGTTACTTACTTAGAAAATTTTAATTGACATCACCTTATTCCTTTTAGCCAGTGGTGCCTTCTTAGTGTTTACCTTATTCATTACACACCAAGGTAATAGAAAATAAGTAACTCCGATCACTGGACTATTGAGAAAAAGATAGAGCTGTTCTCTGTAATTACTGACTTAGACTACGATTGAATTTCCGTTCAACAAGACGTTTGCTGACCGAGGTCAGTATTCTTTTTGCCTTTGATATTTTTTGACTTAATTCATTAAGAGTTTTCTGCTAATACACTACAGCCTGAGTATTTAAATGTGCCCCAAAGTGACTGCAGCTGATTTGATTGGTCAGTGATTCACCTGATATTGGGCTTTGAACTCCTAACATTCAAAACAGGAAGTTGTGACACCCAAACCAAATATGGGGCTTCAGATAGAAATCAGCAGGTTAATTCTAAAAGGGGTTGGACAGAGAGGTGAATGTGAGGATGATCAAGAGGGACGGGGTGGAGATTGGGATGGAGGACAGATGTCTGGATCTGGAGAGCCAATGTTGTCAACAATCAGAGAACATAGGGCCAAATTACTGAGCCCATACTTCTCGACTGTGGTCAACTTGGCACAACTATGTGTGCAGATGACTGTGTCAAGTCAAGGTTCCTCAAGCAAAAAGACACACTCTTACATAAACATTCAGGAAAGGATGTTGTTAGTTTGATCTGTGTGACAGTTTTAAACTACTGCTGAGAATAAAGAACGTACTGACAAAACGCCTGCAGATAGTGGAGATAAGTTAATTCTCCCAAGGATGGAATTGTAAACACTAAAGCTTCATTCCTGTGCCTATTGCCAACTCATTATGGTGAAATGTGCACGTCAGGAGCCAGTTAAAATAATAAATGATTTAATGTTAAACCATCAGTTTAATCATTAAATTCAAATAAGCATTACTTAATATCATTAGATTTAAATGAACATCTATTTATTGCTTGATAATTTTAGATTATCATTGTATATTGAACATCTGTCTCTAAGAATCCAAGCATCAATAATTAGCAAAAAGAATTATTACATATAACTCACAGGCTCATAGGTTCAAAGCAAGATTGGAAAGCACTGCAAGGATATCAGAATGGGCAATGGGGTAAGGGAGTCTGTTGAAGACTGGACAAATCTGATCATAGATGAAAAATCTTCATTAGTCATTTTAAAGCAAGAATACAGAAAGGAAGGAAGTAAGGAGAAATTGCTTTGAAATGAACAGGAACAGGCAGGTTTCTATGTTAGCTAATTTTCGGGAATGTGAAATATCTATTACTCCAATGGGACTGGGATAGTGTGAGCTCTAAAAGTTTATCTACTGCAGGTGTGAATGTGACTATGTCAAGTTAAGGATAAGCACTTAATGGTGAGGAATCCTACTCAAAGGAGACAGAGGCATAACAGAAAATGGTGTGAAGAAACCCTTGACATCTCTGCATGCTCAAACTCTATTGGAAATGTTTATCTAACTTTAAAATAGCATGAACAACAATTATATTGTTTCTAATATATAATTAGCAGGAAGTTTATGAAATCCCATTTCTAACAGAGAGCAATTTCCTTTAGAGGAGCAAACCATTCTGGCCCACTAAGTTCAGATATTAACCCTCATCAAACAGCCTCAGCATCTGCTTAACTGGATACAAAATATAAAGAAATGTGAGGGGGGCGGGGGTGGGGATGTTCTTAATGTTCTGGCATTTTTTTTTGCTCAGTAAATGCCACCCTTACCAGATTTTAATGTGTCGACCCTGACATTGTGGTAGTCCCTCAATTCTAAGTCTGAACGTTATGGATTCAAGCCACATTGCGCAGGTAATGTTCCTGAAAGGTGTAAAATTATGTTCTACAGCCATACACCTGCTGACAGCCCCAATAGTTCCCAGCTCAAGTGACCATTTTTCATAATTGAGTTTAGACATTAACCAGAACATCAACAGTCTATTTGATCATGGTTCACACCTGACTCTAATTCATTCCCCATCCAGCATCCATACAAATATTAGCAACAGAATGATCCTTCAACCACACACCCATGCTCTCACCACACACCCCAACACCTTTTTTTAAAGATATTCTTGCAGAGGGCTTTTGGGAACATCTCCCGGACACCCGCACCAATCAACTCCACCGCCCCGTGGCTGAACATTTCAACTCCCCCTCCCACTCTGCCGAGGACATGCAGGTCCTGGGCCTCCTCCATTGCCGCTCCCTCACCACATGATACCTGGAGGAAGAACACCTCATCTTCCGCCTCGGAACCCTTCAACCCCAGGGCATCAATGTGGACCTCAACAGTTTCATTATTTTCCCTCCCCCCACCTTTCCCCAGTTCTAACCATCCAGCTTAGCACCATCCTCATGACCTGTCCTACCTGCCAATCTCCCTTCTGACCTATCCGCTCCACCCTCCTCTCCAACCAATCACCTTTATCCCTACCTCCATCCACCTATTGCACTCTTAGCTACCTTCTCCCCAGCCCCACCCCCCCTCCCATTTATCTTTCCACCCCGGCGGTTCCCAATCTCATTCCTGATGAAGGGCTCCTGCCTGAAACATCGATTTTCCTGCTCCTCGGATGCTGCCTGACCTGCTGTGCATTTCCAACACTACTCTAATCTTGACTCTGATCTCCAGCATCTGCAGTCCTCACTTTCGCCCTCTTTTTTTTAAAGTAAGACTGCTTTGGTCAATTATTTAATCACTAGTAATAACCAAACTGATGTAATCTAATTCAGCAATAATTGGATATGAAACCTATCAATTACAGCAGTATTTCAGGTGTCTTGATCTTATACTATCTGGTATGGAGTCCTGAGGCTGGTTCTGTATTAGATACAATTTACAGCATTCAAAACACCAAGTCCTGTTTCAATGGAATGTCAGTAGATGTCTGCTTTGGATCACATTTTCCTTGCTGTATAGTCACTCTTAGTCTGAGTTTACTTTTCATAACATGGAATGGTATCGATTTTCAGCAGAAAATATCTAAGTTATGACTGCACAAAAAAGATAATGTCACTTTAAGGACTGCCAGCCAACCCCTTCATGACATTCCAGTTTGACCTCTGTGATGATCCTATGATGTTTTATGAAAACATTCAATTATCTTAGCATCACTGACAACAATAGAATTTGATGACCTGGAGAAGGGACCTTGAATCCTACAGTCCATATGATAGCAGTGTCCCACAATTTAATAGTGAAGAGTTCCAAGCTTTTAACCCAGCATTGATGAAAGAACTGAGTGCTGGAAGTGTTCTGAAGAATGCTTAAATGAGATGGTCTCATATTATTGTGCATGGTAACCTGGTGAATGTGGGCATGCATGAAATGACTGGCTATATGCGGATCTCTTCTCTATTCCAGTCTCAGAAGTTCTCGCAATGTTAATATCTAAGCTAATTTTTCCAAGAGTGAGGTCCAGTGATGGTGCAGCTTCATTAGGTCTACATTTTTCATTCTCCGTTAGCTGCTTGGGAATATGAAACAGGGACTGGGGTTAGATTATCCTGAGGGGATAGGGCAGAAAAAAAAGAGCATGGTCACACGGTTTTCAGCTTCATTTTCACAATATGCTGTGGAAAGCAATCTTGTACACTCTTCGCTTTGCTCAAGGGAGATTAAGAGAATGAATGCCAGCACCATCAACCTCAGAGTGAAAGAGGTTAAATGACTTCTCACAGGGGTGAGTGCAATTCTGTATTTCTCTGATCTGCAAACACACTTTTCACCCCTTCCACCTTACTCCCAGAAATGTTTCCCTTTTTATTGCATCCTCCATCCTAAAAAGCCACACTGCTGCATTTCACTTACTCATTCCAAGGTTTTCATTTTTGTTTCTTTGCACCACAAACAGACACCATTCTTTTCTCATACCTTCACATTTACAGAATCAGTAACGTCTCCCAGCATTTCTTCTTCACTTCACATTCCAAGTGCTTTCTTCTGTATTCAACACATCACCAGTTCCATTTCATTATGCAGCTTCCCCATTTCTCAGCGTGGAGTTTTGGGTATCTTGCTTCCAATAAGAAACTTAGCATTGGACTAAGATTCTGGAATTGAGATTGGAATCTGGACAAGACTGATGAGATGCATTTTCTTGGTTTAATATTTTATTGCAATGAGTTTTATATCAAATTTTGTAAAAGGACAATGAATTGTTGGTTTCACTTACTTAAATGTTCAGTGTTTTTTGTTGTCCTGCTTTGATTATTAGCAATATTTAGTTTGTAACAAAGAACTATATGTTTTACTGCATAAAAAAAATTCAACACTAGACACTTAATTTTCATAAAATAATACAGTCTCTCCTGAATGTTTGCCGTTGTATGTGTGGGAATGGTGTGCTAACATTAATTCTCTCTATATGAAATATTACTGGAGGTATTTGAGAACCTTTGCACAAAGAGCGTTATCAGAAAAAAAATGTTGATTCCCTATATGGTTCTACAGGAATATGGAACAGTATGAGAGTTCTGTCAAAATGCAGTATTTTGAAAGGTGCAAATGTCGAGCCAGGGTCACTTTGAAGATAAATGGAAATTGAATAAAAAAAGAAAAGCCGAATTTGTTGTCCATGAACAAAACCATCTAACTACTAAAGGCATCTACTAAACACACACACAAAACAAAATCTAATTTAGGTCAATAAACAAGATTTTTTATTTGACGTATCTTTACATAATGGTGAACTCTTACTGGGGTCACAGAATCTTTAGCCTTGCAATGAGGGAAGCAAAAAGAAAAAATGCGTTGTTGATTTTGATATCAGCAATAACCTAAAGCTGGGTAAACTGTAAATGGAGAGAGAGAGAGAGAGAATTCAGGAAGTGAGAAGAGAGATAACATAGTATAGCAGAAAATGAAAATCAAGAGTTATAGGAAACAAATGTAACTGAAATTGGCTAACAAACACTACAGAGGCATTTTTCTTTCTTTGCGGGACATGCATTTTTGGAAAGCAAATCTTAGCAGGACTTATACACTTAATGGTAAGGTCCTAGGGAGTGTTGCTAAACAAAGAGACCTTGGAGTGCAGGTTCCTAGCTCCTTGAAAGTGGAGTCGCAGGTAGATAGGATAGTGAAGAAGGCATTTGGGAGGTCATTTTGCGGCTGTACACGACATTGGTTAGGCCACTGTTGGAATATTGCATGCAATTCTGGTCTCCTTCCTATCGGAAAGATGTTGTGAAACTTGACAGGGTTCAGAAAAGATTTACAAGGATGTTGCCAGGGTTAGAGGATTTGAGCTATAGGGAGAGGCTGGAGAGGCTGGGGCTGTTTTCCCTGGAGCATTGGAGGCTGAGGGGTGACCTTATAGAGGTTTACAAAATTATGAGGGGCATGGATAGGATAAATAGACAAAGTCTTTTCCCTGGGGTCAGGGAGTCCAGAACTAGAGGGCATAGGTTTAGGGTGAGAGGGGAAAGATATAAAAGAGACCTAAAGGACAACTTTTTCACACAGAAGGTGGTGTGTGTATGGAATGAGCTGCCAGAGGATGTGGTGGAGGCTGGTACAATTGCAACATTTAAGAGGCATTTGGATGGATATATGAATGAATAGGGGAAGGGTTTGGAGTGATATGAGCCAGGGTGCTGGCAGGTGGGACTAGATTGGGTTGGGATATCTGGTCGGCATGGACAGGTTGGACCGAAGGGTCTGTTTCCATGCTGTACATCTCTATGACTCTATGATTCTATGTTCTCCAATGGGGTCTATGTTGGAGATCAGTTTCCAAGTACTTGCTGGTGCCATTGGAGTACACATTGAAATTCTGAGAAATGGGGCTCTTCAGGTACAAAGGATTTGCAAAGGCACAGGGCTAAACGTAGAGCAACGCTCTATGAGAAAACTCTACTTCATTCCCAGTCTGTGGTATAATTGATTTGAAATTGTTTGTTGCTATTTTATGGATCAGAAAAGGTTCCCTTTCACCAAACTGACATGCCTTACGTGACAAACACAAAGCAATTCAAACTTATATATATAAGATATTGATGTACTGTATTGGGGAATGTTTGGTACAGCAAAACGTCAAAAATTCAAAATATTATGTTGAGACAAGGCTAACAAAATTGTGTCAATCTTCAGTGGGGAAAAGAAGGTTGAAAAAGAACAAGATCAAATCTCTCAAACTCTGAAAGCATGCATATTGATATAAGCAAGTTATTTAACTTAAGCTGTGGTCACATACAAGAAGACATGAATAAAATATTAGCAGGCCTCAGGCGAAACTAGAGATAAAAATATCTCTGAGGGCAATGGATATATGGAATATTTTTGCTTCAAGTGTAATTAATAATATGCCCTTTATCTCTTTAAAAAGAGGTTAAACTGGTTGTGAAAGAGACTGAAGGTTGGAAGGATAAGTGTAGATTAACATATACTCAAGAAAGCACTTCAGCTGCAATTCTGTTCAGACCAATGAAATCTCATTTGTGGAAAATCACTGGTTGAAGGTAACAAGGTAAGATTGCTTAACTTTACTATAATCTGTCCTTCTTTGAATTTCATAGATACATTTAGAATAGATATATTTTCCTCTGAGATACTGAGAATGAATTTCCTAAGGCGAGCTGTTCTAACATTTTGCCAATAGAGAGAAACTTACACTAGCCAGCAGCCTGGAGAGATAATCTGAGAACTTCCTGGGGTAAGATTATTTGCGTAGCTATTTGCACAGTTATTATCATAAACTCCATTCTAAATAGATATATGGAGCTGGAGTGCATGGAAACTGAAGTGCAGTTTACAGAATGACAGCTCAGTCTCTGCACTTCAACATTGCGTCAGGGAACAATAGGCAATGAAACAACAGTGCTGGCCTCACTCATTTGACTGCCAGCTAATTTCAGTTTGGGAATAATTAAATCTCATTAATTATGTCATCCAATCTTTCTAGAATTACATCTATCACCAGAGAACTCGCACTGGACAGTCAAACAAAGTCATCGCACCAAGTACAGGCGAAAGCCTGAAATAAAAGCAGAAAATGCTAGAGAAACCCAGCAGATCTGATAGGGGAGAGAGAAACAGTTATCATTTCATGTCTGATTTGACTGTTCTTCAGAATATGTCATTTTAGCCTGTTCTTGCCCCACTGAATGTATTTCTTCCCAGATTGATTTTATGTCTCCCCACCTTGTTCATTCCCTTCACATGTACATTCACGATTTATGTGATGTATTACATCAGTTCCAAAAGTTCCATTTTCCTGCCTCTAGTACCTCCTCTTCAGCAGGGCTGGACAATTTCAGTTCTGAAGAAGAGTCATATCAGATGTTAACTAATTTCACAATTGCTGCCAGACTTTCTGAGTTTCGTCATCATTTTCTGTTTTTATTTAAGATTACCAACATCTGCAAAATTTTGCTTTTATAGGAGAAAGCCTCAGCATCCTCCTGAAGAAATTTAAATTAGGGGCACAGGTACCTGGGTAGCTATAGCACTAAATACCAAGGTGTTTCACACATTCTACTTGGAGGCCAATATTATTATCATTGTGTGCTGGCTTTGTCACCCTCTAAGAATGCAAACCAATGTCAAAAGACCTCTAGTAGTCTCACTAGGATAGGCAAGGGAATTTCTCCTTATCCTCAAAACAACACTTGCACAATTAACTTTTCCAAAAATGCTTTACTTATCTAAATACGTGACAATTAGTTTGATGATTACTCAGCTCCTGTAACAATAATTACTGAGATGCACAACCATTTTCCCACTTTTTACATGACAGTTTTCCTGGGTCACTTGGCACATCAGCCTAAACAGCTGCATTTTGTCTCATTTCCACCACTATCTTCTTGGGGAAAATGATGGACACTAATTGACAGATTTAAGCAATCTGACAGAATCTGACCTTCAAATTCTTCACTGACAGCAATGAGGAAGTAGTAGAGACCATGAGAATTCAAGCTGCTCTTCTCATGTATGATGTGATGACTGAATGCCTCCACTATCATTATTAGGAAGGCAAGTGGAATTATTGCATAGTGAATGTAAAAGTAGGGAAGTTTTACTGCAAATGTATAGGACATAGTGAAACTACATCTGGAGAAAATGTGTATAATTTTGGTTTCCTTACTTGCGAAAGAGATATCATAGTTTTAGAAGCAGTGCAGAGAAGGTTATTCATTTGTGGGATTAAAGTATTATCTCATGATGAAAGTTTGAACAAAATACACATATAATCATTGGAGTTTAGAAGAATGAGAAATGAATTCAATGAATTATTTAAGATCATGAGAGGACTGGATAAGGTGGATACCTGGAGCATGTTTCCACTTCTGAGGGAGACTAAAACTAGTAGGTACAGTTAAAGAATAAGAGGTCTTCTTTTTAATATAGAACCCCCTACAGTGTGGACACAGGCCATTCAGCCCACACCAACCCTCCAAATAGCATCCAATCCAGACACATCCTGATACTCTAAATTGGTAACCCTGCATTCACCAAGGCTAATCCACTTAGCCTGTATTTGTCTGGACACCATAGATAAGATACCTTGGCCAGTTCACCTAACCTGCATATCTTTGGACTGTGCATGGAAACCATAGCGTTCAGAGAAAACCATTACAGACACAGGGAGAATAACACAGACAGCTGCCTAAGGCTGGAATCAATTCTGGGTCTCTCGTGCTGTGAGGCAGTAGTGCTAACTACTGAGACATTGTGCTGATACTTTCTTTCACACTATTGATAATATGTAGAATTTTCTTCACCAGTAGAGAGTGAAGTCTTTGAATTTATTCAGGTCTAGTTTAAATGATGGTTTGACAAACAAGGGAATTAAGCATTTTGAGGTGCAGTCAGGAGAATGGAATTGAGATCACAATCAGGGC
Organism: Chiloscyllium punctatum; assembly: GCF_047496795.1. NCBI lineage: Eukaryota > Metazoa > Chordata > Chondrichthyes > Orectolobiformes > Hemiscylliidae > Chiloscyllium > Chiloscyllium punctatum. The sequence goes on from NC_092745.1 coordinate 80,676,025, forward strand.
AGGATGATCTCATCAAATGATGGAGAAGACTTGAAGAGCCAAATGACAACCACCTGCTGCTGAGGAATATGTTCATTTGCCAGTGAATTATTACATGAGCATGACTTCCACCTCCTCTTCTGTCTTGTAAATGGTGAGAGGTGACGCTCACCCATTCGTAGCTTTTGTGAGGCCTTTTCACCCAATTTCCAGAAACAGAGCTGACAACGAGAAAGGGGAGGAAAATTATGACAAGGCAGGACATCAGAAAACAAGGCAATATTTTCTCATAAAAATAATGGGCCATATTTTCCAAAGAGCAAAGGCAATCTGACGCTGAAGGGACAAAAGGTCCACACAACCGAGAGAAGATCCTGCTCAGGGCTCCATCAGAAATGTGGAGGTGTACTTCCATTCTGACAGTTCTCTCACATTCTAGACTGGCAGAGGAAGACAAACCGCACATCCTTTTCCCAGCAGTCAGCTGCCATATTGTTAAATTTAACGGTCTTTATAGTTGCTGTCAGGTTATTAGTTTAAGGTAAAGGTGTTGTTTAGCTGCTGAGCAATAGGGTGCCAGATTGGTGGGGCAGGGAGGGGGGTGGTGGGGAGCGTGGTGGAGGTGGGGTGGTGTTGGGAGTCAGTTACATCACGCAGTTAGTGTGCTAGCTGGGGGTGGTCAGGGTCCAGTGACAGGGGATTCGGGTCAATTTGTGTCAGATCAGGTCTGCATTTGGGGAGGTGTTGCTTCGGATAGGTTTGTGTCTGGCAGTGGGAGTACCATCTCAATCCAGCAAGGGAGAATGTGAATGCATCAGGTCTTGCATCAGGGGACTGGGCTGGGGTTTTTGTGTGCAGTGTGGGGGGCTTGGATCTGGCATGGGCTAAGTGAGTCAAGTCCCGGAGCTATAGATAGTCTGGGAGATGTTTAACTGGAGTAGAGTGAGGTAACTGTGAGCTCAGTCTAGTTAGTACTCAGGATCCAGACAATACATTTAATAGTCTAAATTTTTCAGAGTAACTATTTTACTTAATTTCATCACAACCATCCAAAGTGTCTGAATTAAATAGAGACTTTTGGAAGGATCCAGGTACAGAGGAATTCAATTTCCAGGGCACTTCCTTTGGAGTTCACTATAATGTGGATCCAGTAAGTTCCCCATGCATAATTTCTGTCTATACTGGAATAGTGTCTGGTCACTGGAAAGTCAAAGCCATTGATGATGAGAAAGAGAATGCAGATCCTTTCAATATCAGCCCTTGTAGCACTTTTGTGTTACTGCCTGATCAAGTCAGATACCTTTGTCTAAACTAGTGAGAACGTGGCACTGGAAGATTAAAAGAACACATAGTATTTGGAGCTTTGGGAAGCAAGTGAAGGAATGTGTCCATTCTGGCAAGGATGAAAGGAAGCTGTTCATGATTCTAACTCATGGGATTCAGAGTTCCTATGTACTCAATGGATAGAGAAAGTATGTGAAGTATTCTGACGGCTGGATGGTGGTTAGATCAGCACAAACCTTACGTTGCCTCTTCCTCCTGCTGCCAACTCCAACACTCTCTTCGTCCACCAGCCCAAACATCTCCCTCAATTTGCCAATTCCAAAGTCCTCTCATTCTCCAACCTCCCTTCTGCTGCTAACTCTAATGCCCTTCTCACCCACCAGTCCCAACACTTCCCTCCTGCTGACAACTCCAACACCCCTCTCACCAAACGCCCTGATAGACCCCTTACCCACCATCTTCAATATTCACTTCATTGGCTGACCCGAATACACACCCTCACCAGCCTTGGCCCCTCAAGTCACCACCACACCTGACAAAACCCCCCCCCACCCCACCCCCCACCCACCTACCCTAAGCATGCCATCACCTGCTTGGCTCTCTACCCACGTAGCACCTTGCCACTCTACTCACCTATCACCCAACTTACTCACCTAGCACCCTAATCCCTTAACCAGATGTTATCATAACGGCACATATACCTTACATACTTAACCATTCAGTGCAGTTATCAAAGCACTCGGTTGTACAGCCAGACATTTAAACCCATTGACTTTACTCAAAAAGGGACATTGTTTGGCTTTGTTGATTCTCTTGCTGATATCAGCTAGTCTGTTTCTCTGAAGGAGCTGAATTCCAAATTCCCAAGAATAAATGTGGCACTCAGAACTTATAAGAAAGGATACAAGTTAAGTCACAATCCAACTGTAAATGCCATTCCAGAGAATATCTGGGATGTTCTATAAACTTACAGATATCGACAGCAATCTCTGAAGATGTGTGCAATTGACTGTGTGGCCCTTGAGTCTTCCTCTTCTTTGTTGAATAGTGCCATTGAATATTTCACATACCTCTGAACAGGCAGATTCTGTTCAAAGTTTCATTTGAAAGATAATAGATCTGACAAGTGCACTCAGAGCAACGGAAGAGAAATAATACAAAAATGGTTTATCCACTGATTGTTCTCCAGTGACCTCTCCTGGTCATAAATGTGTCTGCATAGGAGTTGATTTTGACTATGATATTCTTGTATTAGAATATTAATGTTCACAATTACCTAGTGAGAATAACCCCCACACTATCTAATGCCAAGGCCAGAAAAACTAAAAATAGGGTAGGTGAGGTTTTTTTTTAAAAAAGAGAACAAAGTAGAATATGGTCATTTGAGCAAGATACTGATGGAATATGAGGAGAAGGAGCAATAGCAGAAGAATTGAAACTGCTTATAGGTGGAGTAGTAGGTGAAAACTGCAAGGGAAGCATCTTACAGAAATTTATTTTTTCTATTAGCTATACCTGAGACTACTGTAATAGAAATGAATGATAAAAATCATAAGGTTCAATTTCCCCAATCTTCCAGCAAAGACAAGTCCAATTTACTCTGCTCCTTCCATTATTTTGCTATTAATGCCAATAGCAGCTGGTGTGCAATTATGAAGCAAAAGGGCAAGCTTGTTCAGAAATGATCAGGATTGAACCTTGCATTTTAATAAGGAATAAACCATTGAAGCACTACTTACTTATTTCCTCAGATATATTGCTAGCTGAATAATAAAGATAACAGTTTCTATACAGGAGCAAATGGCATAGGGAGGAAATGGTCATCATTGTGACAAAGTGCCTCTTTAACAAGATCGGTACAATGAGGAATGATTGCACTTTATGACTATCCCAATAAATGCATGATATTGATTGTTAGCAGCCTGAATTTGGGTCTAACCATTCCACAATCCCTTAAATTATTGGAATTCACAGAGCTGTCTGTCAAGGTCTTTTTAAAAGCCACCTCATGAGTTTGTCATTCCAATATTATTTTACATTGCACACTATGCTATGAGAATCATGCCATCCTCTCTCCAATAATGTCAGCAGTTATATTTCCCAAATGTACCAAATGCAATAATTCATTTCCATTGACAAGTCTTCATTATAAATAAATCAAAACATGATCTTAAACATGAAGTAACTGAGGTAACAAGTCTCATAATTAATAATAAACCTTTTTACCATCAGCAAAACCACAGGAAATAGCATGGAGTGCAGAGAGAGTACACCTAATTTCCTTAAAACTGAAAATTGTTAATAGTTTTTCTTAAGCAATACAATAATTATAAGCAAGAATTATAATACCAGACTCAAATTTCATTATTTCACTTAACATCGAATACTTATTCTTTTCCAATCAATAAATGTTGTTAAATATTAATAATGTCCAACAATGATATTTACATCCCACATATGTACATGTAAAAATATGAATTAGGAACTTACATAGGTCATTCATCCCCCGCCACTAATTCTTGTTGAAATATTTTTGCATCTAGTGGACACTTATTTTGTCCCTACAGTTGGATTAATTATGTAATTAAATGCTTCCAAAATGGAGAAATCTTTGCAGAGAGGATAGGACATGAATTGTTATGCCCACAGACTCCGATAAGTATCACAGAGTCCAGCTTGACAAGAGCACAGCTTCAACAAAGAATTTAATTCAGAAATTTGGGAGTAAATGCGTTATGTTTTAATATTTAATCTTAACTTGTAGCTTCTTTCACAGTATCAGTCAGTATCAGTGAGTAGTAAACAAGCCTGGCAGTATCAGTTACACAAATAATTAGGTGCTTGGTTCAAACTGGTAACTGGAGTCGATTGGCTGGCATAAATACAAGAACCTTTTGCTAATGCATGTAGTAAATAGCATGAATGCAATGCTAGCAGAGCAAAACTTTGAGAGAGTATTTAATGCAGGATTCTGGCACAGGAAAAAAGGATATTGTTTTGGTCTTTTAAAAGACAAATGCATGGAAGGGGGAAGGATGGCAAAACCTGACTGGTGAAGTATAGTCCACAGCAAGTAAATCTGCAGTAAGGATCTCCAGTTCAAGGAGCTTTTGGTTCTGAGTTGATGAGTTGGAGTCTAAGCTTCAGACACTGAAATGCATCAGGGAGGGAGACTTCCTGAATATTCGGTTCCAAAAGTGAGTCATATCTCTTGGATTAAATACTTCAGATTGGTCCCTGATTAGGACAGAAAGCTATAAATGTGAGTGAGGTTGGTAGGACACAGGCAATGGCACTGCAACCATTGCACTTCTCCAATGGATTTGAGGTTCTTGCAGCCTATGTCGATGAGAACACAGATTGCAGGAAGAATGAACAAACCAATCCCAGTGCTGTGATATTATGTGGGAGTTTAGGAATGGGGAGCAGCATCCAAGTTAAGCAAGTGAAGATGAATGGAGTAATAGGAAGGGTCAGAATAGTTAGGGAGATATATACTGTTCTTGATAATGGAGAGGGTGAGTCACTAAGGCTGTGTTGCCTGCCCTGTCTCAGGATTAAGGATATCTCCATGGAACTAGTGAGAAACTTGGGAGTGAGAATGAAGGAATCACTTTGTACTTGTAAAACTCACAGTACAATGTACAGCAATAGATATGACTCCACACTTGGACAGCATTTGCTAAATAACTCTGATTGTGCAAAGAGTTAATCTGACAACCAATTTAGCAACATCAGTTGGGTTCACAGGGTGGTACACTTGCATGTATTAGAAACGACGTACATATTGATATATATGGCCTTATCTTTGCAAACGGAACGAATATTCAGGAAATTCTGGAAACTACTATTAAGGAAGTAGTAGCTAGACATTTAGAAAAGCATAATAGAATCAATATGTTTATCAGATTGTATCAGTAGAAAATAATATTGACCAGTGTATTAACTTCAGTTATTCGAGAATAAAACAAGAAAAAATGAAGAGAAACAGTATATATAATATTTTTGGATTTCCAAAATTTACCTGGTAAGTTGCCGCATAAAAGGTTACTACAAGATAAGAAATGTGAAAAATAGTAGGGTTGGGTGTGATTTATGGATGTGGACTGTAGATTGACTAACTAACAGAAAACAGAGTGTTGAAATAAATGGGACATTTTTAGCTTGGCAAATTGCACCTTGTGGAATGCCCCAGTGTCTCAAATATATATGATCTATATTAGTGATTTGGATTAAGGAATTGTCTGTATTACAGTCTTGCCAAATTTGCTAACATTACAAAATTAGGTGGGAAAACCAGTTTGGAAGTGACATAAAGAGCCTGCAAAGAAACCAAGATAGGTTAATTGAGTAGGGATAAAATTGGCAGACAGAGAATTATATGGGAAAATTTAAGATTGTCCATCTGCTCAGAAGAATAGAAAAGCAGGATATCATTTAGATACAGACACATTACAAAATGCTGCAGAACAGAGGGATTGTCATACATGAATCATTGAAAGTTAGTATGCAGCCACAGGGAATAATTAAGAAGGCAAATGGATCTCAGACTTTATTATAAATTGGATGGTGTAAAACGAAGAGGAAGTCTTGTTACAACTGTGCGAGGCATTGGTGAGACCACATGTAGAGAGCTGCATTCTGTTTCTCATCTAAAGTTAAGGTGTTATAACAGAGAATAATTTAGAAGGCAAATAGATCTCGGACTTTATTGCAAGTGGGTTGGTGTAAAACAAAAGGAAGTCTTGTTACGACTGTGTGAGGCAATGGTGAGACCACATGAAGAAAGTAACATATTGTTTTACATCTATAGTTAAGATGTTATATAGTTGTATTGGAGGCAGTTCAGTGAAATGTGCAATCAGTTGATTCCTGGGATGAAGGGAATGTCTCGAGAGGTCCTTGTCTTAAGAAGAAAGTTTGAGCAGGTTAGCCATATATTCAATGGACTTTCAAAGACTGAAATGTGGGGGGCTTGACAGTTCTGGTGCAGAGAGGTAGTTTTCCCTCATGGAAGGATCTAAAAGAAGGAGTCACATTTTGGCAAAGAGAGGACACCCATTTAAGATGAAAATGAGGAGGAACTTCTTCTCTCAATAAGTACATAATCTACAGAATTCTCTTCTCTAGACAGCAATCAAGGCTAAACCATTGAACATATTGAAGGCAGAATTACACAAATTTATGGACTATAAGGGAGTCAAGGGTTATGGAGCCAGGCAGAAAATTGAAGATGAAGCTGTAGTTAGATCAATCTTGATCTTACTGTGTGGTGGAACAGAGTCAAGGAACTAAATTCTCCTGTTTCTTGTGCTCTTTCACTGTTAAATGAAACCTGTGGGCCCAAACTTGTCTAACTTAAGCACTCTGAGACAACTGCTTAGTGTCAGGAGCGCCTAGTTGCAGAGTTGACCCAACCTTTGCACTTTCAGAATAGACTCTTGTGCATGTTAGCACAGCACATTCACATGTTATCTAGTCAACAATCTTGACCTCAAAATGAACTCATTCCAAATGCACATTAAATAGGGGCAGATGAACACAATCATTTTCTCTCCATAATGTCAACAGTTTACATACCTTAGATTCTTCCCCAGAACACTTATCATTGTTACAATATTGCAAAGCCATAAATTCCTAATAAAATATATACAATGCAACACTCTTGTGATCTGCATCAAAACAGATGGGGTTGTCACATTCAGTTCTTCTCCAGTTATCCCACTGAATGGCCTAATTGATGCCTAAAGGATCAATTTGTGGTCAGCTTCTATTCATTTTCAATATTAAAGAAGAATATCACCATTAAGAATTTACCTTATAGCTGTATAATACATTTTGATCCACCTCATTTGTTAATTTTCACCTTCAGTACTTTATTTTCTAATACTGCTATATGTTGCTTATTTGGATTGCAGTGAAACAGTTTTTTTTTTGCTCACTGATTGGACATGGATGCCAATGACTGGGCCAGTATTTCTTGCCCTTCCTTAGTCACCCTTGAGAAGAACCAAGGCAGTGGAAAAGTCAGGAGCTTAGTGGTCCTAGCCGAACCCAAATTGGGTGTCACTGAGCAGGAGCTGATTGGTAGCACCATTGATGACACCTTCCATCACTTTACTGATGATGGGGAAGAAACTGTTTGGACAGTAATTGGCTGGGTTGAATTTGTCTTGCTTTTTATGTACAGGACTTGCCTGGGCAATTTTCCATATTGTCAGGTAGATGTCAGTGCTTTAACTATACTGGAACAGCTTGGCTAAGGGAGCAGCAAGCTTTGCAGCACAAGCTTTTGGTATAACTGATGGAATGTTATCAAGGCCCATTGTCTTTTCAGTATTCAGTGCCTTAAATCCAATCTTAATTTCACATGGAATGATTTGAATTGGCTGCAGACTGGCATCTGTGATTCTGTGGACCACTAGAGGAAGATCGTCCATCCAACACATGTCACTGGAGATTATTAGGAATGCTTCAGCCTTATCTTTTTATGTCCTGGGCTTCCCCCAACATTGAGGATGGGATAGTTGTGGAGTCTCCTCCTCCAGTGAATTGTTTGATTATTCATCAATATTCACGACTGGATGTTGCAGGACTGGAGAGCTTTGATCCGATCCATTGGTTGAGTAATTACTTAGCTCTATCTATCACTTGCTACTTGTACTGTTTGCATTAAAGTAGTCCTGGTTTGTAGTTTCACTCTCCATTGAACCAAGGTTGATCCACAAGCATGATGGTAATGGTTGAGTGGGGGATATGCCAGCCCATGAGGTTGCAGATTGTGTTGGGATATAATTCTGCTGCTGTTGATGGTCCACAGGGCCTCCTGGGTGCCTAGTTTTGAGTTGCTAGATCTGTTCAAAGTCTGTCCTATTTCGCACGGTGATAGTGCCACACAATACTTTGGAGGTGTGAAAGTGGGACTTTATTTCTATAAGGACTGTGCAGAGGTCAGTACTGATGCTGTCATGGACAGATGCATCTACAGCCAGAAGGTCGGTAAGAATGAAGTTGGGTATGTTTATCCATCTTGTTGGTTCCCTCATTCAGTAGTGCAGCGACTGAGACATCTTGGTTGTGGACATTGAAATCCCCCACCCAGAATATATTGCCCTTGCCACCCTCACTGCTTCCTCCAAATATTCATCAACAAGGAAGAGCACTGATTCATCAATCAAGGGAGAAGAGTACATGCGAATCTGCAGGAAGTTTCCTTGCCAATGTTTGATGTGATGCCATGAGACTTCATGGTGTAATGTTGAAAACTTCAAGGGCAACTCCTTCTTGACTGTATACCACTTTACCATCACCTCTGCTGGGACAGAACACATCCAGAGATGGTGATGCTGGTATCTGGGTCATTGTCTGTAGGGTATAATTCCAAGAGTATGACGATGTCAAGCTGTTCCTTGACTCATCTGTGAGATTCAGCTCCCAATTTTGGCATTAGCCCCTAATATTAGGAAAAAAGACTTTACAGTGTCAATCAAGCCATTTTGCTTCACCATTTCCAGTGCCTATGTCAATATCAGGTATTTTGTCTGTTTGTGTTCCTTTGATCCTTTCCAATGCTTGATACAACTGAATGGTTTGCTAGGGCATTTTGCAGGCAGTCAACTGCATTGCTATTGTTCTGGAGTCACATGTCGGCCAGACCAGGTAAGGATAGCAGTTACCTTTCCTAAAGGACACTGGTGAAGTTGATGAGTTTTACAGCAATTGATAATGTTTTGATGATCATCATTAAACTTTTAATTTGAGAGTTTTATTAAATTCAAATTGCCCTTGCTGCTCAATAGTCTTCAGTCAAGGAGGTATTAACCTTGCTCAAAAGCAATGCGCTACGTTTAGCTCAAATCTGCTCCATGTGCCAGCAGCTTACAGAGCAGAAACTGTGCATCCACAGCAAGTGTGCTTCCAAGTCTCAAAGTCTCATTTTAGCAGTCCTCAAAGAAATACATGGATACCATTGTCAGTCTGTGTTTCCAGGCATGGTAAGTGAAGGGTAGCCTCCAACACCAGTCCAAGGAACTGAACATGGTTAGGTATCTGGTTGAGATGTTCCCAGTCAGATAGTCAATGCCTGACCAATGCCCAAATTGTGTGAATTCTGAGATCCTACAGAAAAATCCAGATCACAAAACAATTATGTTGCTGAGGTACATAATGGAACTGAGGAAGTAATATTAAAGTCCACCCTTGAATATAATCATTTCTCATACATTAGTCATTTTACAGCTGATTATTTTCATATCTACTGGATGATTTATATGACCAGAGTAGATGCAGAATTGTGAAACAGTGGGCTCATAACCTAAGGACAGACCATAAAAAGATTATGTAACTGTAGTAATGTTGTTAAAAAGTAATCATATATACCTAAGGGTGGATGCACTAAATTAATGCTGGCACACAAACCCTTTGTAAACAAATGCTTTATTTACTTGTGCATTAATCACATTATAATTGTTTTTTTTGCTTTTGTGTAAATGGTATTGAGAATTGAATATTAAGTTCTTTTTCTACCTTACCTTATCCTATATATGTGTTTTCCATTCTGCAGACTCTAGATTTAGCTGTCCCACCTTTTTATTGTGAGAACATGTTTACTCTGAAGCCTTTCAATCTCCTACTTGGATGTCTGTCATTTTTCCAATGGTGATTTGCCTCCAAGTAACTGGTTCCATTCAATTTTTGTTGAATCAGTCCTCATTTTAGTAATATCAATTTTACTTCAATTTAGAATTATTATTCCAGTTCTCTCTTTTACCTTTTCCAAGAATTGTGCTAAAACAAACTATTATTATCACTTCCACTAAAATGCTATCACCTTGTTGTTCTCTTCACCTGCCCGGTCTCATTTCAAAAATGATGTCCTGAAACTTGCTGCCTTTTGCTGGATTAGCTAAATCCTGGCTAAAAGAGTTTTTCTCATTACATTTCAAAAAATCTATTTCCTTTGTTTCTTTTATATTAAAATGATCCCAGTTAATATTGAAATTGGTAAATTTTTCTTCTATTACTGCTCCGTTGTTTTTTTATACTTCTCAGAGATTTGCCACTTGATCTTCCATATCCTTTTTTACTGTTTAGCCCTATTGGAAAATTCCTTTTTTACCGATTAGTTTGCTCCTTATGGCCTCATTTGATGATACTTCTAACATACCATCTCCTCTTGCCTTTCATCGGCCAGGGCATGGAATACAAGAATTGGCAAACCATGTTGCATCTATATATAACCCTGTTAGGCCACATTTGGAGTATTGTATGCAGTTTTGGTCACACTACCCGAAGGAAGAGGAAGCTTTGGAGACAGTACAGAGAAGGTTCACCAGGATTTTGCCTGTTCTCAAGGACATTGGCTATGAGGAAAGGTTAAAAAAACAAGGATTGTTTTCACTGGCAAGACTGCAGCTGAGAGGAGACTTGGTAGAGGCCTACAAAATTATGGGAGGCATAGATAGGGTAGATAGTCAGAGGCTTTGTCCCAGAGTTGAAGTTTCAATTACAAGGAGGCATGGGTTCAAGGTGAGAGGGGAAAAGTTTAAGGGAGACCTGTGAGGGAAGTTTTTCATGTAGAGAGTAGTCAGAGCCTGGAATGCATTGCCAGAAGAGATGATGGAAGCAGGCACGTTGGCAATATTTAGGAGACATCTGGATGATTAGATGAATAGGGAGGAAATAGAGGGATACAGGTTTGGTTTTTAGTTTAGTTAGGGCATGATGCTCGGCACAGGCATGGAGTGCTGAAGGGCCTGATGTCATGCTGTACTTCTCTTTGTCCTTTGTTCTCACAATTCTGTTTGTTTGACAAAAATTGCTTCCCTTTATTTTTTATCTCCCTCTCTAGCTGTTCTGAAAACACTGTGAATTGCAAGATTTAAGCAGTCTGAAGATCATAAAACTGGGATTCTTCAATCCACTTCCATTGGGTCTTCAAACATGGGGAGGCATTAAGGTGAAACTAGGAAAACAGAATATTAACATGGCAGGTTACTACAGGTTGAGGAAACTCTTTGTATTTCCTTCTATCCCTGAGGCCTATTTCTGACAAAGACATCGTTTTCCTCTTTTCTCACTTTGTGATAGCTTTTCTGCTGTCTTCCCTCACCATCACCACCTGGTGGGAATTCTATTACAAATGTTGTAATTTCTGTCTCTCTTAAACCACATTTCTGTAATAACACTGATATCATATGGTCACATTTCTATCTGAGTCCTTAGCTCATCTGATTTATTTAAAAAGTCACTCAACACCAGATTATGGTCATACAGGTTTATTTGGAAACACTGGCTTTCAGAGAGCTGCTCTATAATCTGGTTGTTGTGGAGCAGCATCAGCGACACAGAATTTATAGCAACAGGATTGCAGTGTCGGGGGATGTAATATTAAACAAATTTAGCTTGAGCCTTTCATCTTTTAGAATGATCATGTAAGTTTTGATTCATTCACATGTAAATCCCAGACTTTTTAAAAATTACATTCTTAAGATAGCTTTAACAATAGGTGTCATCTCCGCTCAAATAATGCATTGAAGGTGTGAAGTTAAAGTCTGTCTGTGTCCCGATGTTAGGTCAGGCTGATTCTATTTCTAAAGTGGATTTACAGAATCTTGCATGGATTATGTGTGTGTGTGTGTGTGTGTGTGTACGCATGTGCATGAGAGCAAGAGTGTATAGTGCAGTGGGGTCATCTGTAGTGTGAATTGAACCCATGATCCCAGTTGAGGCCATCCCCATGGCTGTGGAACTTGGCTATCAGCCTCTGCTTGGCCACTTTGTATTGTTACCTGTCCCGAAGACCGCCTTGGAGGATGGTGATCCAAGGCGAACTTTGGGATAGGCAACAATGCAACATGGCTGACCAGAGGCTGATAGCCAAGTGCAACACACATGGGGATGGCCTCAGCTGGGATCTTGGGTTCATGTCACACTACAGGTGACCCCACTTTCCACTCAGACACACGCGCGCACACACACATGCACACTCCTACAGACCCACACACACCTGGAGACGCTCTCTCATACACAAGCATCTCTCCATAATCCATGTACGATTCTGCAGCTCCCGCTTTAGAAATAGAATCAATCTGACCTAATATTGGGATACAGACAAACTTTAACTTCACACCTTCAATATATTATCTGAGTTGAGATGACACCTATTGTTAAAGCTATCTTGAGAATGTAACATTTAAAATGTTCTAGAATTTACATATTAGGCTAGATTAGATTAGATTCCCTACTTTGTGGAAACAGGCCCTTCGGCACAACCAGTCCACACTGACCTTCCGAAGAGTAATCCATCCAGACCCATTTCCCTCTGACTAATGCACCTAACACTATGGGCAATTTAACATGGCCAATTCACCTGACCTGCACATCTTTGGACTGTGGGAGGAAGTCAGAGCACCCAGAGGAAACCCACGCAGACACGGGGAGAATGTGCAAACTCCACACAGACAGTCAACCGAGGAAGGAATCAAAACTAACATGATCATTCTAAAAGATGAAGGACTCAAGCTAAATTTGTTTAATATTACATTTCATGCCACTGCAATCCTGTTGCTATAAATTCTGTGTCATATGATTCTGCTCCACAACCCCCTGACGAAGAAGCAGTGCTTCAAAAGCTAGTACCTCCAAATAAACCTGATGGACTATAAACCATTGTGTGATTTTTAACTTTGTCCAGCCCAACTCCAGCACCTCCAAATCTGATTTATTTGATCAACTCCTTGCATCAAAGTCTGCACATTGTCCATTTCTACTCATGTGCCTAATTAAACACCTCTTCAACCTTGCTATCATATCTGCTTCTACCCTCTCTCCTAGCAGCACATTCCAGGTGCCTAACCCCCTCTGTATAAAAAGGTTGTATTGCACATCTCCTTTAAACTTTTCACCTCTCACTTTAAATCTAATGTCCCTAGTATTTGACATTTACGCCCTAGGAAAAAGACCTTGACTGTCCAACCTATCCATGCCCTTCATAATTTACATACTTTTATCAAGTCATACCTCAGCCTCTGACACTTTAATGAAAACAATCCAAGGTTGTCCAACTTCTCCTTACTCTCTGATCCAGCCATCATCCTTTTGCATCCTCTCAAGCCCTCCACATCCTTCCCTTTTTGCTTATCCCTCTACATCTAACCCTAATTACCTTTGCTGAACAAAATATTATCTTAGTGAGTTTTGAGAAGATTTTAGCTCGGATTGTGATTCTGGGTGGAGGTTTGTTCACTGAATTGGAAGGTTAGTTTTCATGAAAATGACTCTTCCATCTCAGCAAGCAAACCTATATCCAAAACATTATCTATTTCCGATTTTACAATAACAAGTGACTCGGCATCCTCTGTTGTTTGTGAAAGATAGTTTCAAATATCTACCACCCTTGGAGCGTATGAAAGCTTTCCAACGTTTCTCCTGAATAGTCTTGCCAAATATTTAGACCATGCCTCCTCGTTCTACAGTGCCCAATCAGTGGAAATGGTCTGTATTTATCTAACCTGTCTTTTCCTATTATTATCTTGAAGACTTCGCTCTCATCAACTTGTAACCTTCTAAATTCGAGAGAAAACAGACCTAATTTGCATCATTTATCCTCAAAACTAAACCCCTGGAGTCCAAGTATCACTCTTCCACACCTACATTGTACTCCCTCCAAGGCAAATATATCCTTCAAGAGATGTAGTGCCCAGAACTGCTCACAGTACTCCAAGAGGGGACTAAGTAGATTTTTATATAACTTTAGCATAATGTCTGTCTCCTTATACTCCACTTCTCTAGATATAAAGGCTAGTATTCCATTAGCTTTCTTGATTATTTTCTGTACCTTTGCATGATCTTTTAAAGATCTATGCAACTGAACCTCCAATTCTCTTTGGACATCCACTGCTTTAACTTCAGGCCATTTAGAAAGTATCTTGATTTATCCTTTTCTGGTCCAAAAATGGATAATGTCACACCTGCTCACATTTAACTCCATCTGCCCATCCACTTGGTCTATTCATATCTCTTTGCAATTTTATGCTATCACCTACACTGTCTACAATGCTGCCTAACATTGTGTCATTAGCAAATTTGGATTTCTGACATTCTATATCATTATCCAAGTCATTAATAATTAATGTGAATAATTGTGACCCGAGCACTGATCCTTGTAAGAACACCACTCGTCACAATCTGCCAATCTGAGTACCTACCCATTATCCCTACTTTCTGTCACCTGCCACTCAACCAATTTCCCAGCCTTGTTAATAATTCACTGTAAATTCCATGGGCTTCTACTTTTAGTAAATAGCCTGTTATGAGGAATTTACTGAGTGCCTTCTGGAAGTGCAAGTAAACAAAATCTATAGATATTCCCTTGTCTAGTACCTTAGTCACCACTTCAAAAAATTCAATGAGGTTTTTCAGGCGTGACTTACCTGTCATGAATTCACATTGGCTTTCCCTGATTAACTGAAAATTTCAAGGTGTTCAGTTACCCACTACATAGGTGCATGTCGCTGGTGCCCTGGAATGGTGATTTTGTTGTGGGCAACATGGAGGTCAACTACATGAAGCAACTACACAGTGCAGGAAACATCCACAAAACTGACATACAAAAGATGAAACCCATCGGATCCAACACAACCTAATTCTATAGAATACCCAAGGTTCACAAAGCAGGAGCACCCCTCAGAGCTATGATATCAATCCCAGGGATGCCTACCTACAAGTTAGCCAAGGAGTTGCAAACAAGACTACAACACCGAAGAGCATACTCCAACCACTCCATTCATTCATCCCAGGAGTTCCTTAACATCATCAAAAACACCACAATCAAAGAGGATGAAATAGCGATTTCATTTGATATAACAGTACTCTTCACATCTATAGACATTGATCTAGCTGTGGATACAATTGCCACATTATTGAACGAAGCGGTTACCAGGGCACCCACTACCACCAGCAGAATAAACAAGAACATATATTAAAACTATTAGACATATGCCTCACAGCTCACTTTACATTAAATGGATAAATGTGCAGACAAATTAACAGCACACCAATTAGATCTCTGATATCAGGACTGATAGCAGAAGCAGTAATGCAATGCTTAGAATGAACTGCCCTCCTCACCATCCAACCCAAACTCTGGACCTGGTATGTAAATGACACCTTTGTCTTCATTAAACAACTGGAAGAAATCCATCACCACATCAATAACATCCTCAACAGAATAAAATTCACTAAAGAAGAGGAAAACAACAGCAGACTCCCCTTCCCAGATGTATTAATGAAATGCAAATCCAGCACGGAACTCCAGGCCAGTGTGTACAGGAAGAACACCCATACTGATCAGATACTGAATTATGACAGCAACCATCCCAGCACCCACAAATGGAGCTGCATTAGAACATTATCTAAATGGGCAAGGACACACTGCAGCAACCCAGAAAACTCCAGAAGGTAGAACAGGAACACCTTTTCAAGGGATTTAAACAAAATGGGTATCCCCAGAGCAGTATCCTCCAGTACTTATGGGACAAACCCAAAGAACACACTACTTGACCAGATACGATAGCGACAATACCATACATCAAAGACATATCAGAAATAACCACTGGACTACTCGGACTCCTAGGAATCTTAGTGGCCCACAAGGGGCAGCACAGTGGCACAGTGGTTAGCACTGCTGCATCACAGCATCAGAGACCCGAGTTCAATTCCTGCCTCGGGCAACTGTCTGTGTGGAGTTTGTGCATTCTCCCCGTGTCTATGTGGGCTTACTCCAGGTGCTCCGGTTTCCTCCCACAGTCCAAAGATGTGCAGGTTAGGTGAATTGGCCATGCTAACTTGCCCGTAGTGTTAGGTGAAGGGGTAAATGTAGGGGAATGGGTCTGCGTGGGTTGCTCTTCAGAGGGTCGGTGTGGACTTGTTGGGCCGAAGGGCCTGTTTCCACACTGTTAGTAATTAATCTAATATCAGTAAGCACCTTTTACCAGCTCCTCACAAAGATTAAAGACCTGACACCCACATCCAGCAGGATCAACGTTAACTACAAAATTCTACAATGTTGTGAAAAACACTACATGGAACAAATAGAAGAAAACTGATCATACGAGTTCACAGACATCAACTTGTCACTGTCAGACATGACCAGCACTCTCTCATTTCCAACCACACAGACAACGAAGGATGCAAATTCATCTGGGATGATGTAACCATCCTAGCATAGGCAACACAGAGACACGCCAGAGAATTCCTTGAAGCGTGGCACTCCAACTGGAACTAAATCCATAGACACATTGAACCAGACCCCATATACAAACCACTCAAATACAGGAATGCAAGTACCAACAAACAGAGGCACAAAAAAACCCAGGCAGGACAGACCAGCAACACTTTATCAATGTTACCTAGTGAAGCAATGAAATGTTTGCAGGAAAACACACCGGCTCGGCAAACGTATCCACGACTTCAACATTGAGGCCATTCGGAAAACGTGGTGAGTTGAATCGGCAGGTTCATGATCAGGTTTCTTTGTTGCATTTTCCCAATGTCTAGTTTGTTGGCAAGTTTGGTAAGTAGGAGTATGACTATATGTGGCTACTTATGGCATTAACAACATACTAACCAAACATTTAATCTCATCAATTGGCATCACACCATGCGGTTTATAAAAGCCTAAAAGTTGGAATGAGATCACTTTGACATTTTGATGGATTTGGTCAGACTTCTTTTCTGATTCTGCCATACATCTTCGGATCCCTATAAAATTCTGCCCTATGTTTAATATGTATCACAGTAGCTAGTTACATTACATCTGAGATTGTTTCTTGTGAGATGTGAGACTTAGGTTAAGGGTAAGTTCACATTTCAGTTTGTAAAGTGGTAACAAACATGGATTCAGAAACAAAAGCATTTTGGGCAGGGGTTCGCTATTCCCAGGAACAGCTTATCTTTCATCTTGATGGGCTGGGTTTATCGCATGATGTCAATTAATCATTTCAGACACTACCTGTACTATACAACATTAACTCCCCAGCCTCATTTTTTTTTCTCTGCTTACTAAATTATTTATACAATGGTTTCTGATAAATAAAATAGGTTTATCATGAACTATCTCTTTGACTTTATAAATTCAGTTGATCCAGAAACTTGACGGTGTGTCCTGACCAAATATGTGTTAGATTGCAATGTGTTAGACTCATTGCTTCTGTAAGTTAAGGATCGTTGACTTGGCTGTTAATTTCTTGTTGGGGTTGATCATGGCGAAGCTGGCTGTTGGTGTTATTCAGTGGGTCTCTCCTTTCCAGTAGTAATGGGTCATGCTTCTTTCGAGTGATAAAAGTGTCTGCCATTCCTTTTGATGTGTTAACATGGTATGACAATTGCTGAATTAGTACGAAGTGCATAACAGCACCAGTTCTGTTGAGAACCTTCATCCACGCTGTTTGACTTTGCTCCAGACTTGATCAAGGCTTTGATTTGCAAACATCTGTATACCTATCGTGTCACAAAGCTGGTTTCTTTTTTTCTAAAAGCTGCTCCTTTTCTCCAGGCTACTATGTCCTTGTTTTTTTTTAGAGGGATAATAAACCACTGCCGGTGCCAATTAGACTGGTTTGATGTAGAGATTAAACGGCATTGAGAGCCTTTTTTGTTTATATGTAAACAGATGAGGCTTCAGGCCAAAGTGGTCATGTTTTAGAAGTGACCTGTGTAATGAAAGGGGAGTGGTCAGCTCTCTAGCTGAGCAGTTCAGTACAGAACTAGTTGGGAGTTCAACAGGGATCTGTGTGGAAACTCTCTCTCTCTTTTTCTGCCCTTCGAGCTTCAACTTGCAAGCATCTGTTCCATTTTTTAACTGCATTTTTAGGGGGTTTGCTTATTGGAACTGTTGTGTATATTCAGAATTGCTTAATAAGTCTAGTTTGGATAGACTGAGTTCTGTAGTGGTTCTTTATTCTGTTCTTTGTGTTTCATTGTGTAATTTTGTGAATAAATTTTTGTCTGTTTTAAAACCTGGTAATCAACCTCGCTAACTTAATCCAGGTAATTTTCACTGTACGCTTACCAAAGCAAATTGCAAAGTTATGGTCTGGGACTGCCTGCTTAAGAATGTTTTGAGTGGTCTAGCCTAATCCACAACAAATTGAGGGCTCTTTGCAGGATTTTAAACAGAGAGTGGTAGGTGCTGGTGTCTTTAATTCAAAAGTTGGTTTGGTTGGGTAGACAAAGCTTGGAATAGTAATGGCTCTTTCAGTCGCCAAAAGTTTTCTGGAAGTGGATGCGATGACTTTGGAAGTTTTGCAAAAGGTGAACAAGATCAAGCTGCAGGAATTAGCAGACCAGCTGGGATTGGACCTGCCTGCTTCTGTGAGTAGATAATTACAGCAGGAGTTCTGCATTTAAACTTGCTGGAGAAACCATCAGAATCTGTAGAGATGGCAAAAATCCAATTGCAATTGAAGCAGTTTGAGTTAGAGGTGAGAGATAAGGGAAGGGCAGCAGAAATGAAACAGTTTGAGTTACGGTTAAAAACAGGACAGAGGGGAAAAGAGAGAGCAGCAGAACAGAGAAAAAGAGAGAGCTTTTGAACTTCAGAAACTGACACTTAAAAAGGAAAGTGAGTTTAAAGGGCTGCAGATAAAGGCTGAAGATAACGTAAGCGAGGAAACAGTACGAACTCATGTGGAAGAGTAGAGTGTTAAAATGGCAAGGTTAGCAGCTGAAGTGGCTGATGATTATAAGCTGGTCCATAAAATACGGTTTGGCTTCCAGAATCAATTTCAGTCCATGAGGGATCGGAATTGTGGCAAAGAGAAATCCTCACGTAGAAAGGGAAAGGTAGATCTTAGTGATGATTGTAAGGAGAGCTTACTACAGGGTAAAAAAGAAACCCTTAAGGGGGACAAAGATGTTAAAAAGCTCCAGTGTTTTCATTGTAATAAAATGGGCCATAGAAACAAACCAGACAAGCCTAGAAGTTTAGTTGGACTAATAACGAAAAGTACAAGGGAAGTTAGACAACTGCTTTAGAGTGTACGTGATGATCAGAGGTTGATTAAGGAGGAAGTGCCAGATCTGCTTAAAAAATATACATGCAAGGGTAAAGTTTATTCACATAGGCAGGAGTAGCAGGTAAAGAGTTTACAATATTAAGGTACACAGGATCCCCTCAGTCTGTAATGCTGAAGGATGAGAAGATATGTACTCCTGAGGGACTATTGCCAGAAAAGGTACTGGTAACAGGAATCTATGGTGAGACAAAAAGTACTCACTTATGTAACTAAAGTCGGTGGAGTAGTGGACAGTGTGGAAGAATGTTGCAGGTTGCAGGGGGACTTGGATAAACTGAAAAATTGGGCTGAGAGGTGGTAAATGGAGTTCAATGCAGCTAAATGTGAGATGATGCACTTTCAGAATAATAACAGGAAGGCAGAGTACTGGGTCAATTGAAAGATTCTTGGTAGTGTGGATGTGCAGAGGGATCTTAGAGTCCATGTACATATATCCCTGAAAGTTGCCACCTAGGTGGATAGTGCTGTTAAGAAGGCATATGGTGTGTTAGGTTTCATTTGTAGAGGGATTGAGTTCTGGAGCCGCAATATCATGCTGCAACTGTACAAAACGCTGGTGCGGCCACACTTGGAATATCGTGTACAGTTCTGGTCCCCATATTTCGGGAAGGATGTGGAAGCATTGGAAAAGGTGCAGAGGAGATTTACTAGGATGTTGCCTAGTGTGGAGGGAACATCTTATGACAAAAGGCTGAGAGACTTGGGTCTGTTCTCATTGGAAAGAAAAAGGCTAAGAGGGATTTGATAGAGACATACAAGATGATCAGAGGATTAGATAGGGTAGACAGTGAAAGTCTTTTTCCTAGGATGATGATGTCAGCTTGTACAAGGGGGCATAACTACAAATTGAGGGATGATAGATTTAAGACAGATGTCAGAGGCAGGTTCTTTACGCAGAGAGTGGTAAGGGCGTGGAATGCCCTACCTGCTAATGTAGTCAACTCAGCCACATTAGGGAGATATAAACAATCCTTAGATAAGCACATGGATAATTTTGGGATAGTGTAGGGGGACAAGCTGAGAATAGTTCACAGGTTGGCACAACATCGAGGGCCAAAAGGCCTGTTCTGCGCTGTATAGTTCTAAAGTGAGGCTAGAGAGTCCAGAAAAGAGTGGAGAATTTGTGATAGGAGTACTGGACAAACTCTCAGCTCCAGAAATAAAAGTTTTCCTTGCAAATGATATAGCTGATTCACCGGTAAGTGTGTTACCTACTCTAGTCGAAAAGTCAGTGGAGATGCAAGCAACTGAAGACATGAAGAATGTTTTTCCAGGAATTTTCCTTGATTGTGTGATCACAAGATCATAGGTGCACAAGGTGAAGCAGGAGGGACCAAAAGGCACAGATATGGAAGCATAGTGTTATGTGAGACATTTTTGATCAGTTAAGTGGTATAGTGAAGGAGCAAATAGGTAAACATGCAAGTATCTTTAGCTCTGCTTAGCTGATAGAGTTACAGCAGAAAGATGAGAACTTAAAACAGTTAAATCAAAAGTCATATACAGAGAAGGAGAGTGAATGTATCCCTGTCTGTTATTATTTAACAAATGATATTTTAATGAGGAAATGGAGACCATCACACATTCAAGCAGATGAGAAATGGGCAGAGATTCATCAAATTATTTTGCCAGTAAAGTATAGAAAGGAGGTGCTGCAAATGGCACATACATGTTATACATTTCATCTAATCAGAAACCCACATGCAGTAATAAAACCTGCACCTCAAACAAAAAGGGGGAATAAGTATTTATTAACAACAATGGGCGTGTCAACTAGATTTCCAGAGGCAATCCCATTATGCAACATCACAGCTAAAAGGGTTGTAGAAGAAATACTTAATTTATTTTATTAGATACGGACTACCAATAGAAATCCAGTCAGATCAAGGATCAAAAGTCACATCCAAATTATTCAAGGAGGTTATGGATAACTTGGGAATAAAGCAATTCAAATCTACTGCATACCATCTGGAATCACAGGGAGTGCTAGAGAGATGGCATCAAACATTTATGGTCAGGATTATCCAGATGATTGGGATAAAGGAATTCCATTTGCACTTCTTGCGATCAGAGATGCACCAATGAATCAACCAAATTCAATGCATTTGAATTAATTTTAGGGCATGAAGTAAGAGGACCATTAAAACTGATTAAAGAGAAATTAATAAGTCAGAATTCAGAGACCACCCACTTGGACATGTGTCAAATTTTAGAGAATGATTAAAGAGAGTTGGCGAGACAGCATTTTAAAGTATCACAACCTATAACGAATCAGGAAGCGGATAAGAAATCATAAATTCACAATTTTGCAACTGGGATAAGGTATTGGTGGAACCTTCAGTAACAGGTGAACCTTTTAAAGCAAGATTTAGTGGACCTTATCAAATTGAGAAGAAATTGAGTGTGGTGAACTATTTGATGAGGACTCCTGTCTGGAAGAAATCTCACAGAATGTGTCACGTGAATATGCTCAAAAGGTACTTTGATAAAGAAGGAAATTAAGAGGAGAAGGTGTTAATGATTACAGCACAGAAGGAAGAACCAAGTTCAGAGGATTCTGAATTGGACATTCTTCAAATCAAATTGGACCATGAGGATGTTATCAAAAATTGGGATAAATTATTCCACAAGAAAATTGAAATGACCTGAAAGAGTTATTACTATCACAAGGGGAGAAATGCGGAAACAAACTGAGAAGTACTAACCTAATTGTACATGATGTAGATATAGGAGATGCTGTTCCGATTAAGCAACATCCTTATAGGCAAAACTTTCTAAAGTTGGCACAGGTTCAGAAGGAGATAGAGTGCTTGCTCTACGATGGCATAATCAAAGTGAGTTACAGTGACTGGAGCTCACCCATTATTATGGTACCAAAGCCAGATAATACCCAACGGTTATGTGTGGACTATCGCAACGTCAACACCAATACAAAGACTGATACATATCCAATTCCATGGTTAGAGGACTGTGTTGAAAAAATGGGACAAGCAACCTATATTTGTAAGTTGGACTTGCTCAGGGGATACTGGCAAGTACCTCTGTCAGAGAGGGCAAAGGCAATTTCGGCTTTCGTAACGCCAAATGGATTATATCAGTTCAAAATCATGGCGTTTGGTATGAAAAATGCTGTGGCCACATTTCAGAGACTGATCAATAAAGTCATTACTGGATTACCCAACCGTGTGATGTATATTGATGACCTGGTGATTTTTAGTCACTCATGGAAGGAAAATTTATAGCATTTATCGGACTTGTTCGATTGACTTCGGAAGGCAGGCTTGATGATAAACCTGGCTAAAAGTGAATTTGCCAAAGCTCAAGTCACCTTCCTGGGCCATGTTATTGGACATGGACAAATGACCCCATGGGATGTGAAAATGTAAGTAATTGGGGAATTTCACACACCGTCAATGAAAAAAGTGGTACCACAGTTCCTGGGACTGAGTGGATTTTACTGGAGGTTTGTACTGAACTTTGACAGTGTGGCTGCTCCACTCACTGAATTCTTAACAAAAGGGCAAGAAGTTTCAGTGGACAGCTGACTGTCAAAAGGCACTCGACAACCTAAAAACTATGTTAACCACTGCCCCAGTATTAGTCACTCCAGATTGCACGCAGTCTTTCAAGGTGGCTATCAATACCAGTGATGTGGATGTCGGTGCGGTACTCTTGCAGTAGGATGATGAGGGATTAGAAAGACCCATTGGGTATTTTACCAGGAAGTTGAATGTTCATCAACAGAAATATTCAACAGTGGAGAAAGAGACCTTGAGACTGTGTTGGCATTACAACATTTCAGTGTCTATATGACCAGCAATGCAACTGAGACAATTGTATATGCTGATCATCATCTATTGACATTTGTGGAATATTTTAGGGAAAATAATGCCAAACTGTTTAGATGGACCTTGTTATTGCAGCCATTCAATTTGACAATTGTGCATGTGGCAGTTCGCGAAAACATGATTGCCAACGGGTTATCAAGACTCGAATGAGATAGGGAGGTGTTCGGTGGTGGGTGTGCCACGGCCTGAATTCACATGTGGTTGTGCATGTTTGCATGTGTATAGTTAATATAGTGTATATATGTGTTTAGGCTACTAACCAGGTCTTTGAAGGGTTTTGAAAATGAAGCCATCTTTTGGCATTCCTAGTTATTTTTAAGGGGAGAGGTGTCACAAAACTGGTTTCCTTTTTCTAAAAGCTGTTCCTTTTCTCAAGGATACTCTGTCCTTGTTTTTTTCTCAGAGGGATCATAAATTGCTCCCGGTCCCGACCAGACTGGTTTGGTACAGAGATTAAAGGGTATTGAGAGGCCTTTTTGTTTATATGAATACAAATGAGGCTTCAGGCCAAAGTGGTCATGTTTTAGAAGTGACCTGTGAAATGAAAGGGGAGTGGTCAGCTCTCTAGCTGAGCAGTTCAGTCCAGAACTAGTTGGGAGTTCAACAGTGAGCCCTGTCTCTCTTTTAATGCCCATCTAACTTCAACCTGTAAATATCTGTTCCATTTTTTAACTGGTTTTAGGGGGTTTGCTTATTGGAATTGTTGTGTATATTCAGAACAGCATAATTAAATCTAGTTTGGATAGACTGAGTTCTGTAGTGGTTCTTTATTCTGTTCTTTGTGTTTCATTGTGTAATTTTGTGAATAAATTTTTGTCGGTTTTAAAACCTGGTAGTGAACCTAGCTAACTTACTCCAGGTAATTTTCACTGTACACTTACTGAAACAAATTACAAAATTATGGTCTTGGCTGCCTGCTTAAGAATGTTTTAAGTGGTCTGGCCTAGTCCATAACAATACTTTGTCACTTGTTGCGGTCAAAACTTCTGTTCTTTTAGACTACTATTTCTAAAAATCCATGGGGTTCATTTGTGGAGTAAAATGCTTTAGAAGAATAAGCAGTGAAGTTTTTAGATTCCTCACTATTAATAGTTCCAATTGTGAAAACCACATTGGAATGCAGTAGTGCAGTAGTTCGGTGATTTTGAAAAGTTGGTGATTTTCTTTCGACTTTTTGAATTCCATTTTCAGAGTCACCATTTATGTGAAGGTATCTTGGTGAACTAGTCTTATGTTGGAACCCTAAAATTGTCACAAAGTTCTTGAATGTCTCATTGGTAAATTAGATGAGATTCCCTACAGTGTGGAAACAGCCCCTTCGGCCTAACCAGTCCACACCAACCCTCTGAAGAGTAACCCACCCAGACTCATTCCCCTGTGACTAATGCATCTAACATTATGGGCAATATAGCATGGTCAATTCACCTGACCCACACATCTTTGGACTGTGGGGGAGGAATCCGGAGCACCCAGAGGAAGCCCACGCAGACACGGGGAGAATGTGCAAACTCCACACAGACAGTCACCCAAGGCTGGAATTGAACCTGGGACCCTGGTGCTATGAGGCAGCAGTGCTAACCACTGCGCCACCGAAATGTAGTCCATTATCAGATATAGCCATATCTGAGATTCCATGAGCGGCAAATAATTAATGTAGAACTTCACTGACTGCAACCGTGATGGTAGAGTATAATTTCCTTACTTTAATCTATCAAGAGAAATAGCCGAGCACTAATAGATAAGAAAAGCCATCAAAAACAACCAGGTGAGGGAGGATTGATGAGTCCTTCATTGAAAACCAGTAAGTCATCAACAATAGTGAAGTGTTGTCTATGTTCGACATAGGTTTTCATAATTAAGTCCCTATATGTTTCTTATCTCACCCAGTGTTCTTTACAGTATGCTTTCCCTATTCCTGTCTGAGGCTAATTTTAGCTCATGTTTATGAACATTTTTAATTTCTATCTTTTTATTTGCCCTTTCTAATTTTTGTTCTTTAATTTCTGTTAATGAAAGTTGTATTTGTTAATAAAAATCAGAATGATTTTGCTGTAAAAATAGCGTTCTAATATTTATGGATGCCGTAAAATGAATAAATATTATTTCTTATATTTATATATGGAAGTGAGCCTGTTTTATCACTCCATTTTTCTCTTCTCCGGGCTTTTCATGCCATTTTTATGGTGAAAAAAATTGCATCATGCTGATCTTGAGTATTAAAGCAATAATTTCAATTCAGCAATAATGATTTTTTTTTCCTTTTGTTTTATACTGTTACAGTGGACTGTTTCTCTGCCTTCAATTTTTCACACTCATTGGTTAAATCATATAGATTTCTTTTAGTTTTGTTAACTAGAGTTCTTTTCCACAAAGATTTTCTCACAATTTTATCTAACTTTTTAAAAACAACTAAACTATTGCTTAGTTGCTTAGTATAGAATTAAAGCCTTCCTTTCGCTTCTCAGCCTATAACTTTCCATTTAAATACTAAAGTTTTTAGTCTTCCACAAAAAGACTTAATTCACTGCAGGTGTCAATATTGACCAATGTATTCAGGGATCTCAATTTGGATTTTAATCTCTACAGATTTAATCTGCTATGCTTAGTTCTTGCCAGTCTTTTTAATACTTTGCACCGTTCCTAGCTGATTTCAGTGTATACAGGCACATTTCGAGCTCCTGCAGCTTTTTTACTGCTAATTGCTGCTAGCACAGAGCTTACAGGCTCTGAATGTTTCAAATGGCTGAATGTTAAAAGAAATAAACAAGTGTCTGTCTACAAGTGTCTCACTGTTATTCTCCTCAGATTGCTGTGAAATTTATAGATCCGAATAATTTTCAGCCTAGCATTGTCTTTTCAAAAATCCACTGCTGGTACAATCTTTTAATGTGGGATATGATCTGAGATATCTTAGGTAGATCTGTCACCACCAGTATTTCTTGGTGGCTATCAATCTAGCCTACTGATACAATGTAGGGAAGGATGTCCACAAATCAGTGACAAAAGATAGGCTTAATCTTGATTAATAGTAAATAGGTTTACTATTTATTACTGGTTGTTGGACCAATCCCTCCGTGACTCCCTCATTGGTCCACATCCCCCACCAATCCACCCTCCACACCCAGCACCTTCCCTTGCCACTGCAGGAGGTGTAAAACCTGTGCCCACACTTTCCCCCCTCAGCTCCATTCAAGGGCCCAAAGGATCTTTTCACATCCAGCAGAGATTTTCCTGCACATCCACCCACCTCATCTATTGTGTCTGTTGCTCTCGATATGGTCTCTTTTACACTGGGGAGACAAAAGGTCAACTCACAGAGCATTTCAGGGAACATTCCTGGGACACACGCACCAAACAACCCCACCACTTCAACACCCACTCCCACTCCGCCAAGGACATCCAAGTCCTAGGCCTCCTCCACCACCTAATCCAAGCCACCCAACGACTGGAGGAAGAACACATCATCTTCTGCCTTGAAACCTTTCAACCACACGGCATCAACTTCAACTTCATTAGTTCCCAAATTTCCCCTTCCTACCTAGCTCATTCCAGATCCAACCTTCCAACTCAGCAAAGCCATTTTGACCTGTCCTACCTGTCCATCTTCCTTCCCACCCATTCATTCCATCCTCCCCACTGACCTATCACAATTACTCCCCACCTGCATCCACCTATCACTTTCCCAGCTACCTTACCCATAACCTCACCCCCACCCCCCTATTTATCTCCCTGCCGTCATCTCCCACTCTTCCCCCCAACACCTGCCAATTCCTGATGAGGGGCTTATGCCTAAAACGTTGACTTTCCTGCTCCTTGGATGCTGCTTGACCTGCTGTGCTTTTCCAGCACCACAGTTTTCAACTCTGACTCTCCAGCATCTGCAGTCCTCACATTCACCTAGTACAGAAGTTAGGTAATGCTGATGAGAGACACATTTTGTTGTAAATTTTCTTCTTGCACTCATCAGGGCCATTCACAACAAAATCATTTTAATGGCAAAATATAGATGTGTACTGTATGAGAGGAAATTAAAAATCACACAACACCAGGTTATAGTCCAACAGGTTTAATTGGAAGCACTAGCTTTCAAAGCACTGCTCCTTCATCAAGGGGTTGTGGAGTACACAATTGTAAGACACAGAATGTATAGCAAAAGTTTACACACAAAAACCCACAAGCAAACATACACATATACGTTTGTGGGGTGAATTTGCAGAGTTACATTGTACTTTGCTCAAAAACAGCATGAATCCATGTAAGACTCTGTTAACTCATTTTTTAGATTAGAATCAGTCTGAACATTAAGCCACAGACAGCAGCACACAGGGGGCTTACACCTTCAACATCTTATCTGGCTGACACCAATTGTTACAGTTAACCTGAGAATGTAACTTTTAAAAAAAAGGTTTTGTGATTTACATATGAAGGAAGTGAAACTGTCATGGTCATTCTAACAGATGAGAGACTTAACAAACAATCAAGGTATTTTTCAATGTATAATTTCAGTTACATCTCACTGTAAACTTTTGCTATAAACTCTGTGTCTGAAAATTGTGTCTCCACAACCACCTGATGAAGGAGCAGTGCTCTGAAAGCTAGTGCTTCCAATTAAACCTGTTGGACTATAACCTGGTGATGTGTGATTTTTAACTTTGTACACCCCAGTCCAACACTGGCATCTCCAAAGTATGAGAGGAAAGTTGTGATTAGTTGGCAAGTGGTCTCTGCTTACTAGTGGAAAGTGAGGACTGCAGGTGCTGGAGATCAGAGTTGAGAGTGTGGTGCTGGCAAAGCACAGCAGGTCAGGCAGCATCCGAGGAGCAGGAGAATAGACATTTTGGGCATGAGCCCTTCATCAAGAATGAGGCTTGTGGGCCCGCGGGGTTAAAAGATAAATGCGAGGGAGTGGGGCAGGTGGGAAGGTTGCTGAGAATGCGTTAGGCAGATGGAGGTGGGGGCAATGATGAGAAGCCAGAGAGGAGGGTCAGGCAGATAGTTGGGAAGGAAGATGGACACGTCAGACGTCAAGCCGGCGCCAAGTGGGAGGTTGGATCTGGGATAAAGTGGGGAGGGGGGAAATGAGGAAATGGGTGAAATCCACATTGATCCCATGTGATTGGAGAATCCCAAGGCAGAAGATGAGGTGTTCTTCCTCCAGGTATCTGGTGGTTAGGGTGCAGTGATGGAGGAGGCCGAGGACATGCATGTCCTTGGCAGAGTAGGAGGGGGAGTTGAAGTGTTCGGCCATGGGGTGGTGAGGTTGGTCGCTACCTGTTGCACTTTCAGCTACCTTCCCACCAGCCCCACCCCCTTCCTATTTATCTCTCAGCCACCCGGTCCACAGTTTCATTCCTGATGAAGGGCTCTTGATCAGAACATCAATTCTCCTGCTCCTCAGATCCTGCCTGACCAGCTGTGCCTTTTCGCCACCACAGTCTCGACTCTGCTTAGTAGTGGCTTTGCCATGGTTATTGTACAAGTTAATGATAATTGAAAGTTAACTGCCAGGCTTTCTTTCATTTTAAACAAGGCAGGTTGACTGATTAATCAAAGCATTACTCTGAGAAATGCACCAGCAAATATTATAAAGGTGTCATTTCTCTAGACTGGGGCCTCAACAATGTGATGCTGTTGGAAAGTAGGTTGCAAATTTTCATTTGCTGTGTGTTTTTTCTCTAAACTGTCTTCTAAACCTTATTTGGTTTATTTTTGTTTTCATATTTTGAGTAATAAACTTTTGTTCCATTATTAAAGACACTCTGCAGCCTCATATGAACCATGTTACAGTGATTGACCATTATATTAACTACACTGAGACTGAAGCAGCTGACTTATCAAGTCTGATTTCATTCTGGGATTTGACTTGTCCAGTAGTGCCACGTACTGGGATTATAACCCTTTTTCATTGTTTTGTTGCCTCCTTGTCATAACCTTTTCCATGACTTACACCAGCTGCAGCCAGAATCCCACTTTAAAAGATGAAGGCCAATTTGAAATAGTTAAGAGGAGTTGCAAAATGTCCAAATTACATAGGAGGAAGTGCAGGATATCTTGAAATGCATAAAGGTGGATAACTCCCCAGGACCTGATCAGATGTACCCTAGACCTCAGTGGGAAGCTAGAGAAGTGATCGCTGGGCCTCTTGCTGAGATATTTGTATTATTGATAGTCACAGGTGAGGTGTCAGAAGACTGGAGGTTGGCTACCGTGGTGCCACTGTTTAAGAAGGTTGGTAAGGACATGTCAGGGAACTATAGACCAGTGAGCCTGATGTCGGTGGTGGGCAAGTTGTTGGAGGGAATCCTGAGGGACAGGGTATACATGTATTTGGAAAGGCAAAGGCTGATTAGGGATAGTCAACAATGCTTTGTGTGTGGTAAATCATGTCTCACAAACTTGATCGAGTTTTTTGAAGAAGTAACAAAAAGGATTGATGAGGGCAGAGTGGTTGATGTGATCTATATGGACTTCAATAAGGCGTTCAACAAGGTTCCTCATGGGAGACTGATTAGCAAGGTTAGATCTCACAGAATACAGGGAGAACTAGCCATTTGGATACAGAACTGGCTCAAAGGTCAAAGGCAGAGGGTGGTGGTGGAGGGTAGGTTTTCAGACTGGAGGCCTGTGTACAGTGGAGTGCCACATTGGTGCTGTGTCCTCTACTTTTTGTCATTTACATAAATGATTTGGATGTGAGCATAAGAGGTACAGTACCTAAGTTTGCAGGTAACACCAAAATTGGAGGTATAGTGGACAGCAAAGGAGGTTACCTCAGATTACAAGAGTATCTTGACCAGATGGGCCAATGGGCAGAGAAGTGGTAGATGGAGTTTAATTGAGATAAATGAAAGGTGCTGCATTTTGGGAAAGCAAATCTTGGCAGGACTTTTACACTTAATGGTAAGGTCCTAGGGAGTGTTGCTGAACAAAGAGACCTTGGAGTGCAGGTTCATAGCTCCTTGAAAATGGAGTCACAGGTAGATAGGATAGTGAAGAAGGCGTTTGGTATGCTTTCTTTTATTGGTCAGAGTATTGAGTACAGGAGTTGGGAGGTCATGTTGCGGCCATACAGGACTTTGGTTAGGCCACTGTTGGAATATTGTGTGCAATTCTGGTCTCCTTCCTATCGGAAAGATGTTGTGAAACTGAAAGGATTCAGAAAAGATTTACAAGGATGTTGCCAAGGTTGGTGGATCTGAGCTATAGAAAGAGGCTGAAGAGGCTGGGGCTGTTTTCCCTGGAGTGTCGGAAGCTGAGGGGTGACCTTATAGAGGTTTACAAAATTATGATGGGCATGGATAGGGTAAATAGACAAAGTCTTTTCCCTGGAGTCAGGGAGTCCAGAACTAGAGGGCATAGGTTTAGGGTGAGAGGGGAAAGATATAAAAGAGACCTAAGGGGCAACATTTCACTCAGAGGGTGGTAAGTGTATGGAATGAGCTGCCAGAGGATGTGGTGGAGGCTGGTACAATTGCAACATTTAAGAGGCATTTGGATGGGTACATGAATAGGAAGGGTTTGGAGGGATATGGTCCGGGTGCTGGCAGGTGGGACTCGATTGGGTTGGGATATCTGGTCGGCATGGGCGGGTTGGACCGAAGGGTCTGTTTCCATGCTGTACTTCTCTATGACTCTATGAGATAACTTCAAATGAATCTGAACATGTTACTTAGCAGCATGATTACCATTGTTTCCATGCTACCATCACTATAATTAGCTCTAGCATAGAGTTTGCACTGTCTGCAATATCTTACAA
The DNA here is from genome assembly GCF_047496795.1 of Chiloscyllium punctatum. Classification (NCBI taxonomy): domain Eukaryota; kingdom Metazoa; phylum Chordata; class Chondrichthyes; order Orectolobiformes; family Hemiscylliidae; genus Chiloscyllium; species Chiloscyllium punctatum. Next base: position 80,706,969 of record NC_092745.1, read on the forward strand.
GGGCACACAAATATATGAACATATGAATTAGAAGCAGGAATAGGGCACTCGGTACCTCAAGCCTGAGCCATCATTCAATAAGATCATGATTGATCTAATTGTGATTACAACTCCATCTACCCTGATACCCTTTCACCCCTTGCTTACCATGAAACTATCTAGCTCTGCCTCAAGGTCAAAAATTCTCATGACCCTTTGAGAGAAATAATTTAGTCTCATCTCTGTCTTAAATAGGTGACCCTATTTTTAAACAATGACTCCTAGTTCTAGATTCTTCCTTGTAAGGTAATATCTTCTCCAAATCCACCCTATCAAGACCCCTCAGATGTGGGATTATTTGATATCACATTCCTTGTAATTAAGTCAGTTATTTAGTCAGCATTATATTTCTACGTGAAATGTCCCAGAAGTGATTATGCTCGGAGAGTGAGGAGCAATTAGGACATACATGTTTTAACTAGGTGGGAATCAGAAGATTTTCAAAGAATTGTTTTGCAAGTAGACTTCAGATCAATATCTAATCCAGATAACTATCGCCAGTAAATTTCCTAATTGAAAATAAAGTTGACTTGTTTAAGTTCCTACACACCCACTGTGAAAAAGTGACACAATTAGGGGCAAATCACATTCAGAGAAGCCATAACGCTAAATGATGAGGGAAATAAGGAGGCATTCATGCAGAACAAAATGTTTTTCTAAGGTTTGGGTTGAAACACAATTTGGTGACTTTACAACATGTGTTTAGTCTTGCAGTAAAACCAAATTGTCTCTGACCTGGAAATGCTGGCTGTGGACAAAATTTCAGCCTCAATAAAAATGTAAAAATTAAAAACGCCAAGAAATTTGAGACATCAAGGTAATTCCCCATTGATTCATCCTTTAAAAATTCAAATACTTTCGTGTCATCAGGTCTCATACATAAATTAATTGAATGTCCTCTTAATTTGAAAACTACTTGAAGCAAATGATGTACCTCAGAAAAAAAATCCAGCAAACGTATTTTTCCATTGAAATCTCTTTCCTCTGGAAACTTGAAATAATATGTCTTTCAATCTAATTTGGTCTATTACAATAGCTTTATTGCATTATATTTTAAACAAGTTGAATGTAGCCACAGATAGTCAATGTGGTTTAATTTGTATCTTTAAATAAAAGACCTTTATAAAACTGTCTTGTGGCGTGATAGGGCATACACTGCAAACGATGTTTTAAATTATGTCGGTACATTGTAGGATGGTTCGTGTGGGAAAATCTTTTGAGTCAGGCAGGTTGCTTAAATAGTTATTGATGAATCCTCAAGCAAATTATTAAGGCCTTAGCATTTATTCATTTTAAAAATTCTAATACCGTAATTAGCATTCTGTTCAATGGGAATTCCAGATTGATAAATTACATAAGATTATAGTTAGAAACATCACATTTGTTTTTATAGTGAATTAGCTTCTTAAGTGCAGTGTGATATCAAGGAGTTTTAACAGTCTTTGTTGCCACATTTTGGAAAGGTTAAAATTAGCTGTCTGCCAATTTGCCAATCACACCTTGCCTAAACACATCTACTATCTTTTTCATGTGTCCCATTACAAGTTCTTTTGGGTTAATACCACTAATACCTTATATCAATCAGAACTCATATATAACTTTCACAGTTTCATCTCACCCTCATGTGCTTAGCTCTAGAGATAGTCTCACACCCGTATCTCACAGCTTGCAGACAATCACAAAAAGCACATTAGTACACCACATTCACTAACATATTTCCTTTTCTCTTACAGAATAAGATGGCACATAACCAGAGGCAACAACACTTAAACAGTGATGCTGTAGAGTTTAAGGAGGGGCAGCTACATGTCCCTGTTCCAATGAAGCAGATAGTACTCAGCATTATCGAAGGGTTCATGAGTGAGATCATAGACAGTGATAATGTGGAAATCATTGAAGGTTACAATGTAATCACACCGAACCCTCCTTTCACATTCTACTTCCTCATGCATCCCAAAATCTCTTTAGATTTGCAAGTTACCATTGATGAGTATGCAGCTCATATTTTTAGCCCTCCTTTTATTGCAAGCTTACTCTTTTATACTTTTCAGCTTGCAGATAACCAAGAACTGCAAACATGACCAAGCATGAGTGGAAATGCAAGAGATGGAAGAGGAGGAGAAGGCTGGTGATGAAAAAGAACGGTTGTCGTTTTTCTCACACTCTCAGTCACCATTTCAGATTCCTGAACTCTGCTTGCTTTAGGATGGCTCAATCAGGATCTGCATGCAGTGACTCCCTGGTACAAGTCACCTATAGCCTGAGCAAGGAAAAGAACGGCACAGGTGCCAGCTTGTCAGCAGAAGATTCAAGTGAAAACTTTGATGAAGTGGCCAAGTGAGGAAGGAAGGTAAAAAATAAACTCAAAGCAGAAATAAGCTATTCAGCTCCACCATTGAATACAATCCTGACTGATCTCATCTTGGCCTCAACTCCACTTTCCTGCCAACTCTCTATTAACCTTTAGCCAATTACTGATTGACAAACCTGCCAGGTGTCTTGTAATCAAAGATCCTGGAAAGGTCTCATTCCAAACTGGGATAGGACCTCCAGGCCTGTTGGAACCCATCCTTTCCAGTAGGATTTATTAACATACTGTGGACAAACGGTCATGTAACATCTGATGGCTGATATTTCAGCTACTATTGCAGTATAAAGAGAAACTGTATACTGTACAATATTCACTAATGTCCTTCAAGGAGAAAAACTATCATCCTTACCTCATCATAGAGTCATATACAGCATGGAACAGACCCTTCGGTCTAACCCGTCCATGCCGACCTGATATCCCAACCCAATCTAGTCCCACCTGCCAGCACCTGGCCCATATCCCTCCAAACCCTTCCTATTCATATACCCATCTGGCCTACATGTGACTCCAGACCCACAGCAATGTGATTGACTCTTAACTGCTCTCTGGGCAATTAGGGACAAGCAATAATTCTTGTACACCCGAAATGTCGATTTCGCTGCTCGTTGGATGCTGCCTGAACTGCTGTGCTCTTCCAGCACCATTAATCCAGTACAAGCAATAATTGCTGGCCTAACCATGAATGACTAAAAAAGTACTTTGAGTGTTGCAGTGGAAACTCAGGTTGCTTTCATTCAGCCACAGTTTGCTATGATGCAAAAAAAGACTGTTATCAACAGAGCTATTACCAATTACCAGTGTTCAAATTGGTGTCAGATTGTCACGGATGCCTACTAATCTATCCTGTAACATGATTGCTAAGATGCCTACCTAAGGGTTTGGCAGTGGCACCTTGCATTATGAATCTGTTGTTCTCTTGCAGGTTAACAACATTCACTGTCCTATCATTGTCACTTCATCACTACCTTTGTTGTTACCTGTCAATCAAACAGAGCTCAATCTGCTGTTGTGCGCACTGAAATGGTGCAGTCAAAATCCAGGGCAGCTCGAGCCATGGCTGCTGATGGTTATCTTACAAAGAAAACCAAATTTCCCTCACTAAAAAGCAGGAGTCTTCCTCCACGTTTGTTGCAACCGCTGGGAGAGTGTTGTGTAAGAGTAATTGTAGAGACAGAGGTAACTACAGAGCAGGCATGAAGATAATGTACAAACATGACCTTTGCAAGGAACTTTGGACATTTTGTTGGATTATGTTAATGTTGGAGGTTTGTTTCATCATGACAAATCTTGCACCATTTGAGCCAATGGGAAACAATAAGGATTCTAAGATCATGTTGAATAACAGTGATTAATAGTTATGTAGTCATGATTATCACAGTCAGATGAATCAATCATGGCCAACCTAGTCAGGAAAGGACTGTGTTTTTTGATACCACTCTGACCCCACTCTTCATTTTCCTCCTCCTTAACTGGTATTATATATCTACTGATAAGAGCTATGCTTTCATGATGGCAAGTTTATGCGATGTACATGGTTAATCTTGATGATTGCTCTGCCTAGTACTGCATCTTTCCTCCAGGAAGCCACAAGAAGCATTGTCAAAGTGTCCCAACAGTGTCCTTTATCACATTTTCTGGGGCAGCTTTATGCATGCTACCCTGTGTTGTGCAGTTGATCAGGAACTACATCATCAAATGTTAGCCCTTGTCACCCCATAGCCACCCTCTGGATTGGTGACTCAAATGCAGCTGGCATGATGAACTGCCACCAAATTAAGGTAGTTTAACCACTGCCATGATGCCAGGCATTGACCTCCATGATACAGTCCAGTATATGGTCACACTCCAGGGAATAGAATTCATTCCAAGTTGGATACAAATCAGAATTGGCCCCTGGAGCATGATGTTTCTGTAGTCAAGGAACCTTACACTACAGGGCTGCTATCAATCCCAATAAAGCAGTAAGTTCTTTGTCCCTGCTGATCTCCAGTAAGAGAATGAAATATATTCATGAAATTATAGAGCCTCAGAGATGTTTTTATGTAATAATAGATGACAAACAGAAATATATTACAAATATCACCTACTCTAGCCGAGAAGGAGCCTGAAGATTTATAGTCTTGGTCACCTTCACAGCTACTTGCAATGTTTTCCCCACTCTGCTCTGAAATTGTAACTGTGACCACAGCAGATTATAGATTTCAGCAACGATGGCCTTAGAAGAGGGGGAGATATTTGATACATCATTCCTTTCTGAAGTTGAAGTGGGAGAATTGCTCCCTGAACACCCTGCATGTGTATGGCTTCCTACAGAGAGCCCTATCCTACCTCCTCTTCCTCCTCTTTTAGAATTTTGTCCTGCCCTAGATTGCCTCCCTCATTTTCCCTGTATCATCCAAGGGGAATGCAAACATTTGGACCAGGCCTGAGAGCAGAAAACTTGATGTCAGGACAAAATTGAATGGGCTGTAACATAACCTTTAATTAACTCTGGAAAGCACCAAAGACTTCTATAATCACAGAATGGTCCAGAGGAGATACATCAGCACCTAATCCAATCAATTAATTATTTTATTAGTCTAATTGATGATCTATTGAAATGTAGGTTCATTAACAAAGATCAAAATACAATGTTAGCTACAGCATTGAGTTTCAAAATGGCAGCACGAGCATCTAATTAGTGTTAGTTGATGATTGACATCATAATCTACCTATTCAGTCTGCATCCAGCATCTGGGGGCCCATTAGCTTAATTGGCTGGATGGCTGGTTTGTGATACAGAGTAACACCACCAGTGGAGCTTCAATTTCTGTAGCAGTTGGGGTTACAGTGAAGGTCTCACCATCTTAACCTTGCCCCTTGCCTGAAGTGTGGTGACCCTCTGGACCAGTTATGTGTGTCTCTCTCTCTTTAATGAGAAAGCAGTACAATGGTCTTCTGGGACCATGGCAACTTTGCCTACACTTCCAGTGGGATGCTCCCTACATGTCTTTACCACAGAGGAGGGTGGCACCAGATGCACACTGTATACAATGTTTTATAGGCAAAGTGGCAAGTAAACCTTCAAAAATGAAAAAGGAGCCCCACAGAGGTGAATTTCATTGCAATTTGTATTCACTTAACTTTCTAGAAGTTTCCAGGGAACCTATGCAAAAATAGATTATTCAACCAGAACCAGATAGTTATAACTCTATTGGTGGATCATTAGTTAAATGGCTGGTGTAATTGATTTTACAATGTCTGGGGAAAAGTGCAAATGGGAGAATGGTGAATTGTAACATTAGGGAGCTGGCAACTCGCATAATGCTAATGGTAGCAGCTTTTGGATGAAGTTATTTTGTTCCAAATCCAGGCTCAAAAACAGCAATTAAAGCAGGCTAGAGAAGGAAGTGGGGACTAGTTGTGTTCCTGAATCAGAAATAGAAAATACATTGTACTGCATTAAACAAATCCCTATGGCAAGTGATAAGATCCAGTGTGGGTACCAGAGGCAAGAAAAGAACTACAAGTCACAAGATGTGCCTCAGGTGAAATACCTCCTTTTTAGATAGATTTATGTTTTATTTATATTTTTGACACATAAGTTACAAATAGTCCTTTTCTAGTAATTCTGATGCTTTTTAATTTTTAGAGGTAATACCACAAAGGACTGGCAATAAGATTTTACCATGACAACAGCCCTATTTTTGCTGTGTCGATGCATTTAGGCAGGCAATTCATTAGATGCATGGAAATAGTTGTCTATTAGTTTGATGAATGGAACAGAAATGAATGAATTTCATTTCATTTTGCCAGCAACAGCAGTTCATGAATAGCCTTGTGGGATCTGAGAATGATTTTGCCTACAATCTTTATTGTGAGCTTTGAAGGTTGTTCTGGAATGAAACCTGACAGCATGACCCAGACATTCAGGTGCACAAATTGTTTTGAATGTGTGTGATTCATGCAGTCATTTCTTGCATTTAAACAGAGAGATTTTGGGCCCCACATATAAAGATGCCAACACAGTGAAAGGGAAGGTGAGATCAGGCACTGCTCACTTTGTAGCAGTTCTCAGGTAAATGGTTCCAGAAATTCAGGAAGAACCTTGAGATCATGAATCAACATGGGCAGTGGGAAGTAAGTGTGTTGGAGATCAAAAATCTATTGCCTGACAGTGGGATGAAGCTAAAGTTTGAAATTTTTGGAAATTTGAAAGCGAGCCAAGCTTCCCAATGTTAAAAGGTTAGGAAGCCTTTTTTAATGTATCTGCACATCATACATGCTCATTAAAAGGCAGCTTAATTGCACATTTTCAATTAAGTTAACTGTGAATGATAAATATGTGCCTTCAGATTCATGATGGCATTTAATTTGCAAGGAGCAGGCAAAGTAACTCACTTGCTAGAGTTGGTGGGTAGCTGTTGCTTTTTCTCCTTTTAAAGAGGGTTGTTCAAAACTGACAATGGTTTGAAATTGGGTGATGGCAGTCAGTGGAGCAGGATGGACAAAGGCAGGGAGGCAGGCTTGGTCAGGTTAAAGGAGGGAGGGATGTCAGAGATTGTATTCATGCGGTCACAGAGCAAGGGTGTGCAAGGCAGGGAGGGAGAGACGAAAGTTGCAGTCTATGGAGCCAGGCTGCGTGAGGCAGGAAGGATGGAGTCTGTTTGAAACAGGACCGAGGCAGCGACACTCAGAGAAGGTAAGGGCCTAACACTGTTGGTGTGGGGACACTTTGTTCTGGGGTGTGGAGGCACTTTCCAGACAGGCATTGTCAGGCAGGGATGATCCAAAATGGAAAAACTGGTACTGTCAATAGTAGGATTGTGGGTTGAACTAAGGATACAGAGCAATCATGGTGAGTGGGTTGGTGGGGGTTTGGGGATGAGGGGATAAGTGAGATGCAGTAGGATATTAAGTTCAGGATCCTGGTTGGGTGCTGAATGGTCTTAATAGGGAAGAGGGTATCACAGTATTAAACAGATCAGGTAAGACAGTTCAAGGTCATGTAGAGAACCAGGATGGCCATGGTCATACACACAGTGATGAGTGTAGTCGCAGAAAAGAGAGAAAGCATATGGAGTGAATGGTTATTGCGCTAAGGAAAATGTGAAGTGGCTCAAACATAACAGAGGGGAGGGAAATGCTTGTACTGGGTGGGCCAAGGGTGATGGAGTAGAAGGTGAAAGGTCGCAGAGGGAGGGTAGAAGGCAATGGAGTGGATCTGAAATAGAATGTGCATTGCTTCTCAAAGAGTTTTATAAATGCAGTTGCTCTAAAAGTGTAATTTTTCAAAGTGGGAGGAGGGTGTTTTGTGTAAGTGATGAGTTAGTGGTGAGCACGTGAAATTCTGAGAAGCATCAAGATAGATAAGTCCCCAGGGCCGGCCAGATATATCCAACATTATTATGGGAAGCAAGGAATGAGATTGCTGCATCTCTGGTGATGATCTTTGCATCCTCACTCTCCATGGGAGTAGTATTGGGTGATTGGAGGGTGGCAAATGTTTTTCCTCTGTTCAAGAAAGGGAATAGGGAAATCCCTGGGAATTACAAACCAGTTAGTCATATGTCTGTGGTAAACAAGGTACTGGAAAGGATTCTGAGAGATAGGATTTATGACAATTTGGAAATACATAGTTTGATTAAAGATCGTCAGCATGGCTTTTTGAGGGACAGGTCATGCTTCACAAGCCTTATTGAGTTCTTCAAGGATGTGACGAGACATGTTGACGAAGGTCAAGTAGTGGGTGTGGTGTATATGGATTTCAGTAAGGCATTTGATAAGGTTCACCACAGTAGGCTCATTCGGAAAGATAGGGTATATGGAATACAGGGAAATTTGGCTATCTGGATACAGAATTGGCTGGCCAAAAGAAGACAGCAAGTGGTAATGGATTGAAAATATTCTGCCTGGAAGTCGGTAACCAGTAGCGTCCTGCAGGGATCAGCTCTTGGGCCTCTGCTCTTTATAGTTTTTATAAATGACTTGGAAGAAATGGAATGGTGGGTTAGTTTGCCAATGACACAAAGTTTGGTGGTGTTGTAGACAGTGTCAAGGCCTGTTGCAGACTACAACAAGACATAGGCAGGATGCAGAGCTGGGCTGAGAAGTAGCAGGTTGAGTTCAACCTGGATAAGTGTGAAGGGATTCATTTTGGAAGGTCAAATTTGAATGCTAAATACAGGATTAAAGACAGGATTCTTAGCAGTGTGGAGGAACAGCAGGATCTTGGGGTCCAGTACATAGGTCCCTCAAAGTTGCCACCCAAGTTGTTAGGGTTGTTAAGAAGGCGTATAGTATTTTGATTTACATTAGCATGAGGATTGAGTGTAAGAGGCATGAAGTTTTGCTGCAGTTCTGTAACACCCTGGTTAGACCACATTTGGAGTATTGGGTCTAGTTCTGGTCTCCTCATTATGGGAAGGATGTAGATACTATAGAGAGGGTGCAGAGGAGATTTACCAGGATGCTGCTGGTCTTGGAGGGCTGGTCTTACGAAGAGAGGTTGAGTAAGCTAGGGCTTTTCACACTGGAAAGAAGAAGGAAGAGCAGTGACTTGATAGAGGTGTAAAAGGCAATGAGAAAGTTAAAAATCACATAACACCAGGTTATGGTCCAACAGGTTTATTTGGAAGCAGTAGTTTTTGAAGTGCTGCATCTTCATTAGGTGGTTGAGGAGCAGAATCATAAGACATAGACTTTATAGCAACAGATTGCAGTGCCATGGAATGTCATATTGAATGTTAGCTTATGTCTTTCATCATTTAGAATGACCATGTTAGTTTCAGTTCCTTCATATGTAAATCCCAGAACTTTTTAAAGTTACAGTCTCAAGATATCTTTTAATGAGAGGTGTCATCTCAGCTCAGTTAATTCATTCAAGATGTGAAGTTAAAGTTTGTCCGTGTTCCAATGATAGGTCAGACTGATTCTATTTCTAAAGTGGGAGTTACAGAATCTTGCACGGATTTATGCAGTTTTTGAGCAAACTAAAATGAAATTCTGCAATGTGTATGTGGGTGCAGGGGAGAGTGTGTGTGTGTGTGTGTGTGTCTGTCTGTCTGTCTGTCTGTCTGTCTGTCTGTCTATAGTGTAGTGTGACACGAACCCAGGGTCCCAGTTGAGGCCATCCCCATGGGTACCGAACTTGGCTATCAGCCTCTGCTCAGCCACTTTGCGTTGTTGCCTCTCCCAAAGTCCATCTTGGAGGGTGGTCACCCAAAGATCTGAGGCCAAATGTCCCGGACCAGTGAAGTGTTCTCCGACTGGGAGGGTACACTCCTGCCTAGCGATTGTTGTGTGGTGTCCATTCATCTGTTGCTGTAGCCTCTGCTCAGTCTCACCAATGTACCATGCTCAAGGCCTACAGCGTATGAGTTAGTCAATGTTGGCCAAGCCACATGAGTACCTGCTGCGTACATGGTGGGAGGTGTACCCGTTTATAATGGTGGTCAACACTCTGACATGTCTTGCAGCGTCTGCCGTGTCAGGGTTGTATGGTGTTGTCCTGAAAGCCGGGCGGTTTTCTGCAAACAATGATCTCTTGAAGGTTTGGTGGTTGTTTAAAGGCGAGAAGTGGAGGTGTGGAGAAGGTTTTGGCAAAGTGCTCGTCCTCATTGATAATGTATTGCAGGCTGCTAAAAACATGGCGTAGTTTTTCAGCTTCCGGGAAGTACTGGTCAACAAAGGGTACCCTGTCGGTTGCAGCACGTGTCTGTCTCCTGAGGAGGTCATTACGGTTTCTCATTGTGGCACATCGGAACTGGTGGTCAATAAGTTGAGCATCGGGCCCCGTTCTTATGAGAGCATGTTTGAATGCTTCCAAGTGTCTGCACATTCCTCCTCATCTAAGCAGATCCTGTGTATGCGTAGGACTTGTCCATAGAGGATGGCTGTTTTAATTTGTTTTGGGTGGATGCTAGAGAGGTGTAGCATTGTGAGGTTATCCATGAGTTTGGAATAGAGTGAGGTGCTGAGGTGCCCATCTTTGATGGAGATGCATGTGTCCAAGAATGAGATGGATATTAAAGTGTAGTCCACGGTTAGTTTAATGGTGGGATGAAACTCATTGATATCACAGTGTAGTTGTTTCAGTGACTCCTCCAGAGTCCAGAGGAAGAAAATGTCAATAATATATCTAGTGTATAGTGTTGGTTGGAAGTCCTGCATAGAGAAGAAGTCTTGTTCAAACCTGTGTATGAAATTGTTGGCATATTGGGGTGCAAATTTTTTCCCCATGGCTGTTCTGTGTGTCTGGATGAAGAACTGGTTGTCAACGTTGAAAACGCTGTGGTCGAAGATCAAGCAGATGGATTGTAGCACAGTGGTCAGAGATTGGTGGTTGTTGCTGGTGAGAACTGAGGCTGTTGCCGCAATGCCATCATCATGAGAATGTTAGTGCAGAGTGCTGAAAAGTTCATTTTGACAAGGAATGTTCCTGTTTCGACTGGTCCGTGGATGCTGAGTTCCTACGCAAGAATGTAAGAAATCTGTAATGTCGATACAGAAGCTAGGATCCCCTGTACAATGGGTTTTAAGATGCCTTCAACATAGCCAGAGAGATTCTCACACAGGGTCCCATTGCCTGATACGATGTGATGTCCTGGTGTGTTGGCTTTGTGTATTTTTGGAAGGCATTCAAGATTTTTCTTTCAAAATATCAGCAATGATCCCAATGAGCCTACTGACAAACTGGAACAGTCATCACAGGGATCTGTCGAGGAGCGACCAACGAAGGAGTCAACTTGGACCTCACCAGAGAGGTGGTTATGTATGTTTGCTCAAACTGTCAGGAAATATTTAAATGCCAGATTCATCAGCCGCACCCACAAGATAGAACAAAACATCACCCAATCACAACGCCATGTCATTTAAGCTCTCAAAACCAATCACAACATTGTCATCAAACCAGCAGATAAAGGAGGAGCCATTGTCATTCAGAATAGAACAGATTACTGCAAGTAAGTGTATCGACAACTGAACAGCCAGGACCACTCCTGGTAACTACCGGCCGACATGACAAAAGAACACACCCATGAACTAACAACATTGATCAAGACATTGGATCCTGTCTTTCAGAGTCCCCTATGAGCCCTTATCCCACATACTTCTCGCATAGACAACTACTTCTGTCTTCAAAATTCACAAAGCCAACTCACCAGGATGTCCCATCGTATCCGGCAATGGGACCCTGCGTGAGACCCTCTCTGGCTATGTCAAAGGTATCTTGAAACCCATTTTCAAGGCACCCCCAGCTTCTGTCAGGGCACGACAGATATCTTACAGAAACTCAGCTTCCGCAGACCAGTCGAACGAGGAACATTCCTCGTCACAATGGATGTGTCAGCACTCTACAGCAGTATTCCCTACGATGACGGAATCGCTGCAACAGCCTCAGTACTCAATACCAACAGCTGCTAATCTCCGAGCACCGTCCTACAACTCATCTGCTTCAGCTTTGACCACAACGTTTTCACCTTTAACAACCAGTTCTTCATCCAGACACACGGAACAGCATTCGGACAAGATTTGCACCCCAGTATGCCAACATTTCCATGCACAGATTTGAGCAAGACTTTTTTTTTCTGCACAGGATCTCCAACCAACACAATGCAGCAGATATGCGGATGACATTTTCTTCCTCTGGACCCATGTCGAGGAGTCACTGAAACAACTTTACAATGATATCAACGAGTTTCATCCTACCATCAAACTCAACATGGACTACTCTTTAGTATCTGTCTAATTCTTGCACACGTGGGCACCTCAGCACCTCCCTACCGCAAACCCATGGATAACCTCATGATGCTACACTTCTCCAGCTTCCATCTGAAACATATTAAAACTGCCATCCCCTATAGACAGGCCCTCCACATACATAGGATCTGTTCAGATGCAGAGGAATGTGATAGACACTTGAATGTACTCAAGCATGCTGTCATAAGAATGGGTTACAATGCTCAACTCATTGACTGCCAGTTCCGATGTGCCACAGCGAGAAACCATAATGACCTCCTCAGGTGACAGACATGAGCTACAACTGACAGGGTACCCTTCGTTGTCCAGTATTTCCCAAAAGCCAAAAAACTTTGCCATGTTCTCCGAAGCCTGCAACACATTAACAACAAGGATGAACACCTTCCCCATGCCTCCACTTCTCACCTTTAAACAACTGCCAAACCTTAAAAAGATCATTGTTCCCAGCAAACTGCCCGGCCTTCAGGACAACACCATAAAACCCTGTCACAGCAGATGCTGCAAGACATGTCAGAGTGTCGACACGGATACCACCATTACACATTGGGACACCTCCTCCCTATACGCAGCAGGTAGTCATGTGGCTCGGCCAACATTGTCTATCTCATACGCTGCCTTGATGCCTTGAGGCATGGTACGTTGGTGTGACTGAGCAGAGGCTACTGCAACAGATAAATAGACACCACACAACAATCGCCAGGCAGGAGTGTTCGCTCCCAAATCGGGGGACATTCAGACCTTCAGGTGACCATCCTCCAAGGCAGACTTCAAGACTTCAAGACAGACAACAACACAAAGTGGCCGAGCAGAGGCTGATAGCCATGTTCAGTACCCATGGGGGGGTGGGGGGGATGGCCTCAACTAGATCTTGGGTTCGTGTCACACTGTAGGTAACTCCCCTACACACACACACACACCCCTCTGTCTCATACACAAGCGCTCCCTCATATGCACACAAAACACCCCACACCCCACACTCACATCGTCTCACAGACGTATATTCCTTTACACTCACACGCAGACACACACTCTCTCACAGACACTCACACCCCTACATACACACCCATATGCACACATTCACTGGATCTCCCCTGCACACACACACATATATAAGCTTGTGGGGTGAATGTGTACTTGCAGAATTACATTTTAGTTTGCTCAAAAACTGCATAAATTCATTCAAGATTCTGTAACTCCCACTTTAGAAATAGAATCAGTCTGACCTATCATTGGAACACGGACAAACTTTAACTTCACATCTTGAATGAATTAACTGAGCTGAGATGACACCTCTCATTAAAAGATATCTTGAGACTGTAACTTTAAAAAGTTCTGGGATTTACATATGAAGGAACCGAAACTAACATGGTCATTCGAAATGATGAAAGACATAAGCTAAATTTGTTTAATATGACACTGCAAACCTGTTGCAAGAATTCTGTGTCTAATGATTCTGCTCCATAATCACCTGATGAAGAACCAACACTTCGAAAGCGAGTGATTCCAAATAAACCTGTTGGACTGTAACCTGGTGTTGTGTGATTTTTAACTTTGTCCACCACAGTCCAACACCGGCAACTCCAAATCAAGGTAATGAGAGGCTAGCTAGCCAGAGACGTTTCTCCAGGGCAGAAATGACTGTCAAGAGGGGTCATAATTGGAGGAAGGTAGAGGGGAAATGTCAACGGTAGGTTCTTTAATACCATGCTGGCAGTGCAGTCCACACACCCAACACTCTCTATATAGTGCCAGGGACATTAGGGACATTTATGCGACTGTTGGAAAAGCACATGTGTGGCAGTAAATTGAGGGTTGTATAGGTTAGGCTAGTCCTGGATTAAGGTAAATGCTTGGCACAACATCGTGGGCTGAAGGGCCTCCACTATACTGTTCTCTGTTCTATGTTTGACAACTGGCCAACTGGAGGGTTACCCATTAATCATGTTAAAAAGATGAATGATGATAAACATGATCTCATTCTATAGTCATCCTCTGAACTGTAACATTACTGCCAGTCCCTGAACCTTATTAAAATCAGGAGAAAGAGGACAGGATGTAGAGTCATAGAGTCATAGAGATGTACAGCATGGAAACAGACCCTTCAGTCCAACCTGTCCATGCTAACCAGATATCCCAACCCAATCTAGTCCCACCTGCCAGCACCCGGACCATATCCTTCCAAACCTTTCCTATTCATATACCCATCCAAATGTCTCCTAAATGTTGCAATTGTACCAGCCTCCACCACATCCTCTGGCAGCTCATTCCATACACATACCACCCTCTGCATGAAAATGTTGCCCCTTAGGTCTCTTTTATATCTTTCCCCTCTCACCCTAAAATTATGCCCTCTAGTTCTGGACTCCCCGACTCCAGGGAAAAGACTTTGTCTATTTATCCTATCCATGCCCCTCATAATTTTGTAAACCTCTATAAGGTCACCCCTCAGCCTCCAATGCTCCAGGGAAAACAGCCCCAGCCTCGCCAGCCTCTCCCTATAGCTCAAATCCTCCAACCCTGGTAACATCCTTGTAAATCTTTTCTGAACCCTGTCAAGTTTCACAACATCTTTCCGATAGGAAGGAGACCAGAATTGCACACAATATTCCAACAGTGGCCTAACCAATCTCCTGTACAGCCACAACATGACCTCCCAACTCCTGTACTCAATACTCTGACCAATAAAGGAAAGCATACCAAACACCTTCTTCACTATCCTATCTACCTGCCACTCCACTTTCAAGGAGCTTTGAACCTGCACTCCCTAGGACGTTACCATTAAGTGTAAAAGTCCTGCTAAGATTTGCTTTCCCAAAATGTAGCACCTCGGATTTATCTGAATTAAACTCCATCTGCCACTTCTCAGCCCATTGGCCCATCTGGTCCAGATCCTGTTGTAATCTGAGGTAACCCTCTTCGCTGTCCACTACACCTCCAATTTTGGTGTCATCTGCAAACTTACTAATTGTACCTCTTATGCTCACATCCAAATCATTTATGCAAATGACAAAAAAATAGAGGACTCAGCACCGATCCTTGTGGCATTCTACTGGTCACAGGCCTCCAGTCTGAAAAACAACCCTCCATCACCACCTTCTGTCTTCTACCTTTGAGCTGGTTCTGTATCCAAATGGCTAGTTCTCCCTGTATTCCATGAGATCTAACCTTGCTAATCAGTCTCCCATGGGGAACCTTTGTTGAATGCCTTACTGAAGTCCATATAGATCACATCAACCACTCTGCCCTCATCAATCCTCTTTGTTACTTCTTCAAAAAACTCAATCAAGTTTGTGAGACATGATTTTCCATGCACAAAGCCATGTTGACTATCCCTAATCAGTCCTTGCCTTTCCAAATACATGTACACCCTGTCCCTCAGGATTCCCTCCAACAACTTGCCCACCACCGACTTCAGGCTCACTGGTCTATAGTTCCATGTCATGTCCTTACCAACCTTCTTAAACAGTGGCACCACGTTTGCCAACCTCCAGTCTTCCTGCACCTCACCTGTGACTATCGATGATACAAATATCTCAGCAAGAGGCCCAGCAATCACTTCTCTAGCTTCCCTCAGAGTTCTCGGGTATACCTGATCAGGTCCTGGGAATTTATCCACTTTTAATCATTTCAAGACATCCAGCTCTGTAATCTGGACATTTTGCAAGATGTCACCATCTATTTCCCTACAGTCTATATCTTCCATATCCTTTTCCACAGTAAATACTGATGCAAAATATTCATTTAGTATCTCCCCCATTTTCTGTGACTCCACACAAAGGCCACCTTGCTGATATTTGAGGGGCCCTATTCTCTCCCTAGTTGCCCTTTTGTCCTTAATATATTTGTAAAAACCCTTTGGATTCTCCTTAATTCTATTTGCCAAATCCATCTCATGTCCCCTTTTTGCCCTCCTGATTTTGCTCTTAAGTATACTTCTACTTCCTTTATACTCTTCCAAGGATTCACTCAATCTATCCTGTCTATACTTGACATATGCTTCCTTCTTTTACTTAACCAAACGCTCAATTTCTGTCATCATCCAGCATTCCCTATACCTACCAGCCTTCCCTTTCACCCTAACAGGAATATATTTTCTCCGGATTCTTGTTATCTCATTTCTGAAGGCTTCCCATTTTCCAGCCGTCCCTTTACCTGCAAACATCTGCTCCCAATCAGCTTTTGAAAGTTCTTGCCTAATACTGTCAAAATTGGCCTTTCTCCAATTTAGAACTTCAACTTTTAGATCTGGTCTATCCTTTCCCATTACTATTTTCAAACGAATAGAATTATGGTCGCTGTCCCCAAAGTGCTCCCTCACTGATACCTCAGTCACCTGTCCTGCCTTATTTCCCAAGAGTAGGTCAAGTTTTGTACCTTCTCTAGTTGGTACATCCACACACTGAATCAGAAAATTGTTGTACGCACTTAAAAAATTCCTCTCCATCTAAACCTTTAACACTACAGCAGTCCCAGTCAATGTTTGGAAAGTTAACATCCTCTACCATAACTACCCTATTATTCTTACAGATAGCTGAGATCTCCTTACAAGTTTGTTTCTCAATTTCCCTCTCACTATTAGGGGGTCTATAATATAATCCCAATAAGGTGATCATCCCTTTCTTATTTCTCAGTTCCACCCAAATAACTTCTCTGGATGTATTTCCGGGAATATCCTCCCTCAGCACAGCTGTAATGCTATCCCTTATCAAAAACGCCACTCTCCCTCATGTCTTGCCTCCCTTTCTGTCCTTCCTGCAGCATTTGTATCCTGGAACATTAAGCTGCCAGTCCTGTCCATCCCTGAGCCATGTTTCTGTAATTGCTATGATATCCCAGTCCCATGTTCCTACCCTTCCCTGAGTTAATCTGCCTTCCCTGTTAGGCCCCTTGCATTGAAATAACTGCAGTTTAATTTATTAGTCCTACCTTGTCCCTGCCTGCCCTGACTGTTTAACTCACTTCTGTTCTCAACTGTACCAGTCTCAGATTGATCTCTTTCCTCAGTATCTCCCTGGGTCCCAACCCCTCCACCCCCCGCCAACTTACTAGTTTAAATCCTCCCAAGCAGTTCTAGCAAATTTCCATGCCAGTATATTAGTCCCTTTCCAATTTAGGTGCAATCCGTCCTTCTTGTCCAAGTCATTTCTACCCCAAAAGAGATTCCAATGAACCAAAAAATGTGAATCCTTCTCCCATACACCAGCTCCTCAGCCGTGCATTCATCTGCTCTATCCTCCTATTCCTGCCCTCACTAGCTCGTAGCACTCGGAGTAATCCAGATATTACTACCCTTGAGGACCTCCTTTATAAAGTTCTGCTTAACTCTCTGTAATCTCCCTTCAGAATCTCAATCTTTTTCCTTCCTATGTCGTTGGTTCCAATGTGGACAATGATCTCCTGCTGGCCCCTCTCCCCCATGAGAACATTCTGCACCCTCTCTGTGACATCCTTGATCCTGGCACCAGGAAAACAACACACCATTCTGTTTTTTCGCTGCTGGCCACAGAAACGTCTGTCTGTACGTTGGACTACAGAATCCCCTGACACAATTGATCTCTTGGAAGCTGACGTACCCCTCGTTGCATTAGTCTCAGGGTATGGTTAGTCTCAATACCAGAAACTTGGCTGTTCGTGCTATGTTCCCCTGAGAATCCATCACCCCCTACATTTTCCAAAACAGCATACCTGTTTGAAATGGGTATATCCACAAAAGATTCCTGCCCTAGGTGCCTACCTCTCTTACCCTTCCTGGAGTTAACCCATCTATGTGACTGTATCTGAGACATTCCCCCCTTCCTATAACTACCATCCATCACATACTGTTGCTGTTGCAAATTCCTCATCGCTTCTATCTGTCTCTCCAACCAATCTACTCGATCTGATAAGATTCGCATCCATCAGCATTTATGGCCTATATAATCTGCAGTAACCCTTAAACTCTCTTTAAACTCCCACATCTGACAAGAAGTACATCTCACTGCAAAGGCTATTTTTGCTTCTTCAGAATCTACAGACCCAGAAAATAACACCGTCTTATTCCTCTACAAAACACTGCACCAGGTTAAATTAGTAGCTGTGGCTTATATTTTAGGTTTAATCAAGAGACTTATCCCCAAAAACATATAATCAAGAAAGAACCCACTGTACTCACTAATACAGCCTTTCTCTTGGACAGACTTAAAACAACAATTAACTTCTCTGATTCTGTGCTGTGAACTTCGCCCAAACCAAGATTAGTTGTGAATTTCACTGTTTGTTAATTTTCCCAGATGCACTCCGATGTCCAGTGACACATGAATTCAAAAACAGCAAAGACGGTAACAGTGCAGGTTCTTTCTCTCCCTCTCTCTCTCTCTCTCTCTCTCTCTCTCTCCCGCACTGTCCACTCCATGTGCTTCCTTTGTCTGTTCTTCTCCCTTTTAAAACTGCTGTTGTTTTAACTTTTTTTTCCAAATTTCCAAAACAATGCAACAGTATATACAATAGTAATTGCTGTTCCTGGAATTTGAGGAAATCACCTCCAGCACCAGGATAGCTCCTGCTGCTTGAGAGAGGGAAGTGGGAGGCCTGCGACTTCTTATGCCACACAGAGAGGAGGATACTGGACCATACAGGTAGCTTCAATGTCGGACAATTGTAGATACAGAATGATTGGGGGAGAGGAAGTGTCATAGAGAAGTGTTGGTCCAAAAAGTCTCAGACTTGCAAATACCTTTCGGAACTTTGTTATTCAAGGAAATGCTGAGGCTGTTGGATGACAACTTGAGCGTTACAGGGCTTGGGGAGGGAGTGTGTTGATACAACTTTGCCAAGGCTGACGGGGATGCTCAAGGCTCCCTAACAGCTGATAAAGATGGAATTTACCTGAGGCCAAGGCAGTTGTGAGGAACTGTGGCTTGGCGATGATGGGAAGCTCATGGCTTCCATTTCCCAGGTCACTGCTCATTGTCCGTACTCGGCTACATTAACAAGCCATGTTCTTGGCAGTGACCACTTCCCCTCCGCATTCCCCGGGTTCAGTATTGATAAAGGATGATGGAATGATGAGACAGACAGTCTCTTGACATTCCTAGCAACACATGTCAGACTATATGAGGTACTGCAACATCTATATCATGTGAGGTTACCATCCCCTGGTGGCTGGGAGCGTGGCGTTCCCTTGTGTATCTGTAATCTTACTTTATTGTTGCTTTGGTAGCTTCATTAACGTTGATGTTTTCCATTTAACACTAGTGGTATTGTGCTCTTGTGTCTGTGCCAAATTGAAATAAAACACATCCTACTGACCGTAAATGTATGGCTCAGACAAAATCACAGCATCAGTGTCACTGGGACTGGAACACTACTTGGAAAACATGGTACATCCCATGACCTATGGCATCTGGAAGAAACATTGCTACAAGCCCTTGCTACCAACAATTCCATACACATGCAACACTAGCAGCCATATTTACTTTTAATTTTGTCCAGGAGTCACTCATGACTCACTGAAACATTCTCCAAATGATAGCAATGCCTTGCATAGAATTTTGCATTGTGGGTACCAGCAAAACACATAAGAACATGTCTGTATACATCGTTCAAGCAGCAGCCGTAAAGGAATGGTAAGTAGGTAAAGAATGGGTTCCAACTGCATTCCAAGTGCCCAACTCTCCAAATAAAATCACACTTAACCAGAACACCTCAGGAAACTCAAAGATGCCACCTATATTGCCAATGTGACACAATAAATGGTTTATCCAAGAGCCCACACCATGTGAGACCAATCAGAAATGTAGTGCAAAGCCTTGAAAAGAGCAAAAAGTAACATAATGAAAATACAATACACATGTTTAAAATTGAATCAAACATAAATTTCCATGTGTCATATCCCTCAGTCTAATTAACTGTATCCCTTAGCAGAACCATTACACATTTCCTGTTCCAATGCCAACATTATGGTCCCTATGGGCATTTTCCTCAGATACAGTAATAGGGTCAGGAATCAGAGTCAGTGCTAGGAAGCATAGGGCCAATGATGGTGGGACAAAGGATCTGGACATGGAGGGAAATCTTGGAGGAGGAGTCACAAATAGATGTTAAATCCATAATTTCCATATATGTAAGAGCACAGTATTACTGCACACATCTCAGGAAGGCAACAAATAGTTGGCAACACAACGTGTAATGTACTTGTAAAAGTGTCTCCATTTTAATCTCTGTTTGTTCAGTCAGCAGTTGGCAGACAGCCAGTCTGCTAGCTAGCCAGTCAATTATGTACATAATTTGATGCAATCTTAGTGAGCATTGCATCCAGAGTATATATGTAAGTCTGAGATATTGTAATGGATAATTGTTAATAATTGTCATGATACCTAACTCAATACAAGTGCAGCATTCTGTGGTTTATGTGATGTAGGTTAACCATGTAGAAAACCATGTAGAAAACCATGAAGCGGGGGAGATCCAAGATGGCGGCAGTCTGAATGGTCTGCTGTGCTGGTCTCTGTGCCATACCCCGAGGCCCCAGGCAAGGTGGACCTTTACCCTCGCCCCCCCCCCCCCACCCCACCCCACCCCACTTATCAACCACCCCCAGGAGAAAAAAGTATTAATTTAAACTTACTGACTATTTGGAGCTGCTGAAATCTGGGACAACGTTATTGCCAGGATGAAGTCCAGTAAAGGAAAGGGCCCTAAAGGAGGACAGCAGACCGGGCACTCCCCTACTGCATTGGGGGTTGCCTGCAGCCAGTGCTCAGTCTCCCAGGATGACCCCTTTGGATCCAGCAGGACAGCAGCACTTACTCTTGGAGTTTACCAAACCCGAGAGTGGATTCAAGCAGCAGCTGAGTCACTCTGTGCCATGCTAAAAAAGCATGTGCAGGAAATCCAGCTGCTGGATCGAAGACTGGAGGCAGTGGAGGAGAGGACCGCGTCATCGGAGACCGTAGCGGACGTCTCGTGAGGAAGAATCCGAACTCTGGAAGACCAGTTTGGATCCTTTAGGATCAAGTCGATGACAGGGAAAATAAAAATAAAAGGAAAAACTTACAAATTATGGGTCTCAAGGAAGGCGAGGACCTTTTTGGATTTTTGTAGAGATGGGTCCCGAAGTTCCTGGGGCTGGAGTTGGAGTTGGGCCTGGTAAGCATGGAGTGGGCCCACCGGATCGCAATGCGCAGGCCCAGGCTGGACCCGCACACCCGCGAAGTCCCAGTGCAGCTCCCGTATTATAGAGAAAAATAGTTAATATTGGAAGCAGGAAGAAGATTGGGAAGGAATTCACAAACTTTAATGTATAAAGGCTCAAAGACAATGTTTTTTCACGACTTTTCAGGAGCCATGATTAATAAGAGAAGGACATTCGATAATGTCAAAAAAGAATTAAGGGACCTGAACATTCAGTACTCCTTGAGATACTCAGCCATGTTGCATTTTGCCCATGGTTGTGGGGGGAGGGTTATATAACTTTGACTCCACAGAAAAGATGAAGAACTTTATGAAGTCTTCGAAATGAAGGACCTGAGCCAGGGTGGGAGAGGAGGGGACATAATTGCGGCCAATGGTTTGGGGTTTATTTATTACCCCCTTTCTACTTCCCTCTCCCCTTTTTTTGTGGTTATTGGTTTTATATGTACAGTTTTATTGTAAAATTAGAATTATTTTATATATCCGTCGATTGGGTATTATCTAGGGTTCTTTTTTTTACTGCTGTCCTTTTGATTTTGTATTGGGGTGGCTATATCTGTGGTTAAGATGAGTGGAAGGGGAGATGGGTATCCATTGTTAACTTTCAGAATGTAAATAACATGTTTTCTTCATTTGTGAATTGCGTGGGGCTAGGGCACGGCCTCAGCTCGGGGGAGTTAAAATGGTAGTAAGGATTGGGGGGGTGCCCCCTATGGGCAAGGGAGGAGATCTCGAGTGAATTGGGGGCTATTGATTAGATTAGATTAGATTAGATTCCCTACAGTGTGGAAACACGCTCTTTGGCCCAACCAGTCCACACCGACCCTCCGAAGAGCGACCCACCCACCCATCTGACTAATGCACCTAACACTATGGGCAATTTAACAAGGCCAATTCACCTGACCTGCACATCTTTGGACTGTGGGAGAAAACCGGAGCACCCGGAGGAAACCCACACAGACACGGGGAGAATGTGCAAACTCCACACAGACAGTTGCCCAAAGCTGGAATCAAACTCGGGTCCCTGGCGCTGTGAGGCAGCAGTGCTAACCACTGAACCACTGTGCTACCCAATTTGAGTGTCTGTTTCAGTTAAATGTAGTGGTTTCTTTTACTTTATATAGGAATAGTTCTTAGATCTCATAGAGTTAATATTTTTGTAACTCGTCACGCCTCAGATGAGCCCCCTCCTACTGGGAAACTACGGGCTGCCCTGGATGACCACGGCCAGTGATTTGTTCAGGTGGTGCACCTGGAATATAAAAGGGAGATATTCTCCTAGTAAAAGAAAGAAGGTCTTATCGAGCCTCAGGAAGGAAAGGGTGGACATTGCCCTGCTGCAGGAGATGCATCTAACTGATAAGGAACAGCTAAAACTGCAGCAGGGGTTTATGACAAGCTTTTTTGCACATCCTTCAGTCTAAGAGTAGAGGAGTGGCTATGCTGATAAGAAGGAACCTCCCTTTCTAGGTAATGGGGCTGATTAAGGACAAACATGGACGGTTTATCATTCATAAAGCCCGAATACATGGAGAAGAATACAGTGTTTTGAATATATATCGTCCCCCAGCGCACCGTCTTAAATTTCTAATTGATGCAGTGGCTTAATTAATGAATCTTGGGGTATGCCGTATAATTATAGGAGGGGATTATAATCATCTAATAGATCCAGAGATTGACAGGCTGCCAAAAGGCCTGGCAGGTACGTCCACGCAGTCTAAACAGTTGGTGGACATGCGTGAGGAGTTGGGACTAGTGGATGTGTGGAGCATCTCCACCTTAATGGAAGAGACTTCATGTCCTATTCCTACCCACACAAGTGCCATACGCAAATTGACATGTTTTTTATGCCAACTGACAGTTTGGACACAATATTGGCGTGCAAAATTGGGAATATAGCTATTTCGGATCATGTGCCAGTCTATTTAGATGTTAAAATCAAGGGTAGTGGAATGGATGCATGTCACTGGCGCATGGATCCATTTTTGTTAGAGGATAGCAAATTTATTGAATATATTACAAGAGAATTCAGGGCTTTTTGGGATACCAGCTCAGGTACGGCTAGTAATTTGGCAATGCTTTGGGAGGCCACTAAGACATATTTACGAAGTCTGATTATTTCATATTCGACGAATGGAAAGAGGCAGAGGGAGGAGCAGCAACAGATGTTGGAGGCCCGGCTGAAGGTAGCTGAGAAAACATATTATAATAGGCCGTCATTGATTAAGCTGCAGCGGGTCACAGCTCTCCGGGCTGTTCTCGACTCAATACACACACAAGTGGCTAAAAAAAGAGGTCTCCTTTGCCAAACAAAGATTGTTTGAATTTGGAGAGCAGCCTGGTAGATATCTGGCTTATCTGACTAGGAGGAAAAAAGCTTCCTAATCTATTACCTCTGTTAGGGAGAAGGCTGGTACAATTCCCCCTGAATTGAAAAAGATCAATGTTCAATTTAGGAATACTTTGAAGAGCTATATCGGTCAGAGGGGGCAAACATGGTACAATGGGAATGCAGTCCTTTTTTGAAAATCTGGACCTCCCCAATATAAGTACAGAGCAGGCCTCCCTTTCGAATGCACCTATAACGGTACAGGAAGTGCAGGAAGCAATAAGGGATCTCCAGGGTGGCAAAGCACCAGGGCCAGATGGATTCCCAACTGAATTCTATACGGAATTCATAAACATGTTAGTGGAGCCACTTCTGGGGATGTACAACTATTATTGTATGCAGGATTGCTGCCGCCTTCTCTCAAGGAGGATAATATCTCCCTCATTTAAAAGAAAGGGAATGACCCTGAAGAATATGCTTCATAAAGACCAATTTCACTGCTGAATGTAGATTTCAAAATTTTATCCAAGACGCTGGCTCTGAGGTTGGAGAAGGTCCTGCCCCATATTATAAAAGAAGACCAGACAGGATTTGTTAAGGGCCGTAGCTCCTCCAACAATATCAGGAGAGTACTGAACACAGTACAGGTATGCCAGCAAAGATTGATTTGGGTTTGGTGGTCTCCCGAGATGCAGAGAAAGCGTTTGATCGGATGGAATGGCCGTAGCTATTTGAGGTTCTAGAGCACTTTGGTTTGGCAGGGCCCTTTGCCAGATGGGTAGCAGTACTGTCGAATGATGCTAAGGCAGCAGTCATTACAAACGGTATTAAGTCAAACAACTTTAATATTGGAGAAGGTAGTCAACAGGGGTGTTCTTTTTTCACTGCTGTTATTTACCTTGGTGATTGAACCGTTAGCCAAAGCTCTCAGGAGGGATCCTGAAATAGTAGCACCAAAGGTGGGAATGGGGGAGCATAAGATCACCCTATATGCTGACGACATCCTTTTATTTTTAGCCAATCAGAAGAAGTCTTTTCCTCAATTGATCCAAACAATTAATTCATATGGTGGTTTCTCGAGTTACAGAATCAATTTTACAAAATTGGAAACCATGCCAGTCGGGGGATTAATGGACGTGCCTAATCTGAAGAATGGTCGCCAAAAGGTTTTTAGTATTTGGGAATTTTATTACTCCTTCCTTCCACCAGCTGTATAAAGCTAACTATGTACAACTACCAAAGAGGATAAAACAGGATTTGCAGCAGTGGGAGGGGTTACTGTTGTCATTGTTGGGCCAAATAGCACTGATTAAGATGAATGTTCTTCCTCGATTGCTGTACCCCATGAGAATGGTCCTGTTGTGGTTACCGAGACAAGTGTTATGGAGGCTCAATGGTTGGCTAGGGGCCTTTATTTGGCACCACAAGTATCCTCTAATTAAATTCACTAAATTGTAGCTTTCACAGGCTGAGGGAGGGGTGGACCTTTTGGATTGAAAAAATACCAAATAAGTGCTCTGTTAACATATGTTGGTGACTGGGTACAGGGGGGGATTCGGAGTCTTTGGTTTTACACTAAAGCCTCGCAATCGAGATATCCTTTAATTAATTTATTATTCATGGACAAGATGAAATGCATGGCCCAGCAGTGTAAAAGTCCAATTATTTTAAATACGGCAGGAGCCTGGAGGATAACGAAGCAAGATGAAGGCAATTAGTCTAAGACTTCGCCATTTTCCCCGTTGGTGGGAGACCAAGGATTTAAACCTGGGGCAATGGACTCCGGCTTTAAAGCATGGGAGTGGGCTAAAGGGCCTGTTTCCACACTGTAGGGAATCTAATCTAATCTACTCTATAAGGGAATTTTCTGTCTGGTAGACCTATTTGAGGGGGAGGTCCTGATTTCATTCAGTCTGTTAAGTCAGAAATATGGATTGTCTAATAGGGACCTTTTCCAATATTTCCAGATAAGAGACTATATACAGAGGAAGACCCCGCTTCTGGTCCAGTGTTACAAATCAGATATGTAGAAAGTAATACTCCAGTGTACGGGTGCTCTTTCACTCAGTATTTTATATCATTTACAGAAAGGTCGCGCCCTGAGGGACATGGAAAGACTCTGTAGGATGTGGAATCGAGAGTTAGGAAAGAATATCTCATCAGAGATATAGGAGGACACCTGGGGACTGTAAAGAATATCTCAGTATGTAACAGAGCACAGGCCTTGCAATTGAAGATCATACACAGGGCTCATATGGCGTCAGAGAGGCTAGCTAAGTTCAAGAGGGATGTGTCATCAGAGTGTCCCAAATGTAACGTTAGTATAGGCACTCTTACACACTGTTACTGGTCATGTTGTAAGATCCAGAGATACTGGAGTGCTATAGTAAGGGAGCTAAAAGACATCCTGGTGATTGAAATTAATGTGGATCCAGTATTTCTCCTTTTGGGATTGCCAAATTTGCCCTCTCTGGGGGAACACGGGAAGAGATTGTGTAATATTCTTACCCACTGTGCGAGGAAGAACATTCTGGTGAAGTGGACGTCAGAAAAACCACCAGGTCTTATGGGGTGGCGTAGGCTGGTGATGGAGCATCTCCCCCAAGACTACCTCACAAGTATGGTGCACCACAAAACGGAACAGTTTTGTAAGATGCGGCGACACTTTTTAAATTATGGTAACACTGACTTAGCAGCAATATTAATCAGGGCTGTGGTATAACAGTGGGAATCAGTATGGGTACCTATGGGGCCCCGGGTGGAGGAGACTGGGGGAAAACTTATGGGTATGGTAGATGGTGCTCCCAGGGATGGGAGCCTCAGTGGAGGTGTGACAAGTGAGATAGAATAAAGTACTGAGATATTATTTAATTTTAAGTTATTTGAATTCAGTTTAAGGTAGTATTTATTTAATATGTTTGTAGATTAGTTTAAGTTAAATAGATATGTTTGTTCTGGTAAAATAGGTAGTTTATTAACAATGGTACTGAGTTAAGGCCTTTTGTGTACTGCCTTTTTTTGTGTTTTGATGGTGTTATTTTTTTTTCTTTGTATATAAATGTTTTGTAAAAGATTTAAAAAGGTTTTCAATAAAAATATTTATTTAAAAAAATGAAAACCATGAAGCATACCATGGTGGCAGCAAGTGTACACATCATGTTGGCAGTGATTGATTACATTTTGGTGGGAGTAGTGGGAGCAAGTGGGTACTAAAAGATAGTGACTCTAACAATCAAGACTGAAGGCCATAGCTGTACTGAAATAAGAAATCGTTTGTGAGCACTTGCTCCTTCTCTTCGAAATAAGGAATCTAATTTTATTTAAAGACCTGACAGTGTAAAAGGTGCTGCAATGACAATTCCAATCTAAGCCATCAGTTTTAGAAGGAAATGCAAGCAAAATGCACCGAGAAAAGATTTTTAATATTAAAAAGGTATTATTTGTGTCCAGAGGTTAGCTGGCTTCACCACTCTGCTCCTCTGAAGTTTATGTGAAAATAATGTCATAACAAATTTAAAAATCAGACAACACCAGGTTATAGTCCAACAGGTTTATTTGGAAGCACTAGCTTTCTGAGCGCTGCTCCTTCATCAGGTGAATAAGCAACGCTCCAAAAGCTAGTGCTTCCAATTAAACCTGTTGGAGCATAACCTGGTATTGTGTGATTTTTAACTTTGTACATCCCAGTCCAACACCGGCATCTCCAAATTGTCACAACAAAAGACATCAAAACTCAATTTTGGTTGGCGTGAGTGCCATCTACAGGCATGGCCTGAAACATTCAAAGCAGCAGCAAGAAAAAATACATTTGAAACAGAAAACATTAAGCTGCAGCCCATTTTTTCCTCACTCCACCATTTTTAAAGAACACAGAGCAGCACAACAAAAATGGAGGTTAAACATGGACATGACCAATGATATTCTGTCTGAAGATCCATTATTCAAGGAAAGAATAAATCTTCACTTCATAGATAAATGGATTAAGGACGAATTGAGACAGCCTATCAAACTTCTTTCCCTTTTGGAAAATAAAGGATTGAGGAGAATAAAGTCCTTTAGCATTTCAAGTGTTGAGCACAAACATCTAGACAAGATTTTCCAAGCTCCAGAAGTTCCACTGAAGGTCAGAGTGAACTCAGATTGCACAGGTTTAAGTTAATGTCATGTTACCAACAGCCAGATGATGCCTAACTTCAAATCTTTTCAGAAAGCACTCTTGCACAGAAGCTAAACATTATACCATCAGCGTGAAGAACAAAGCAAGTTTGAAACAATCTTAACAGGCCAGTATCATCTGCAATTGTTTGATTCTGCAAGTATTATTGTAGCCATCTATAAAAATAGAGAATTGTCCAAACCCTGTACAAGATGTAAGTTGTTTCATCCATCAAGAGTGTTCAGTATTTGGTGGCACTTGCAAGCCATACTCCACAAAATGATATTGGGTTAAGATGTTCAAGAGGTCCGAGTGCTTAGAACAACCCAAAGTGCAATAAAATTCTCCACAGCAGGATATGAAGAAGAGCCATCAAGAAACAGTACCAGAAATGATTCCAAAACCCCATCCATGGCACACAAGCAAATCAACAAGTTTCAAGAAGTAACTGCAATATATAGCATGCAGACCTCAGTCATACAGGATACTTAGCACATATCATGGACACCTTCAGAAAAATCAAAGCCTTTGATAAACCCCAAAAGGAATAGGCAACATGTACCGTATGCCATGATTGGCATTGGTACAAGTGTAAATATCATAGATTGTGTTTGCACCTAAAAGCATGCGTAGCTGATTTCAAGGAGACAAAATGGTGGAAAGAATTGACCACTAATATAAGTAAGGCACATTTAATATTAAGAATAGCCTTTTCATTACATTTTTTCTCCATTTTTCTGTATTTTCTTCTGGGATCAGTGCAGTAGGTTGGAGCTGTACTTTCAGGACCTTCTAAAAGGTACATTTTATGCTTTCAAACCGAATCAGCTATGTTTTGTGAGATACAGAGAGAGAGAGAGAGAGCACTCACAAACTGTTCCTTGCTTCAAGATAGCTGAAGGATTTACTCTCGGTTGTTAAAATGTAGCTTGAGCTATGAACTTAGGTAGGGGCTAAAGGGTACTTGTTATGAAAATAACTTTTTGCAACTGCCTCTTCAAGAAAGCCAACATAGTCTTACCAGACCATGGACAGTTCACTCTCATTAGATGATGACTTAACCTGAGGGTCACCACATCTAAGGCAAGGGGAGACGTTGATAAGGAGAGTCCTCGTGGTAACCTCAGCCAGTGTGGGAATTGAACCCACATTGTTGACATCACAGATTGGCCATCTAGCCAACCCAGCTAACCAATACCTGTCAACTTCTATACACTAGTCTGCAATTACCATCATCAGGTCCATCAACAGGTCCATCAAGGACAGTGTGTCTGCTGATGTGCAACAGCATTCACACAATAAAAAGATATCCAGCACAAGGCATCTACCTGGAGGACAGCATCTTTAAAGGAGCCAATAGCACCAGCATCAAGGCTATGATCATCCACAACCAACTCCACTAGGCCAGCCATATGCTTTGGATGCCTGAGTTTCGATAACCATAATAAATCTTCTTTGTCTAGCTCAAACAAGGCACTCGAATGAGAGGAGGACAAAGGAAGCATTTCAAAGACACCCTGGCGGCTCCCTTAAGAAATGCAACATAAATGTCAAGACATGGGAGACCAATGTGGTTCAGAAAAAACTGTCTTGGAGGAAGCTTCTGTATGAAGGGACACAACACTTTGAGAATGGCAAGAAGAAGCATGGAAAAGGAACCGAAGAAAGGAATGGCAGCAATCGCAAAGCTGAGGACCACTTGCACCTCCTGGAAACACCTGCCAAATGTGTGACTGGAGATACAGCACTGGGATTGGGTCCATCAACCACATAAGGACCCACAGAACCCATGACCAGTGACTCAGACTTTCCGAGGTGCCCAATCATAGTCATTAGTGAGAGGTTGCCAGTGATAACCGTCTTCAGGCACCCACTTGCTGGCATCAAAACGTAATCAGCTACTGCCAGCATGATGTGTTTTGTAGTTTTCTATATGTCAGCCCATGTAATATATATCACAGAGACTCAGGTTCATATTGAATCAAATTTTGGAATTTTATAAAGATTTTGTGCACACTAGTACAGTGAGGAGTCTGTCCTTATTTAGATTGGCATTACGATACATAGATAGTTAACTGGCTGACAAACTGGCTAGCTGGCTGCTTGCTAACAGAACAACTGCTAACTAACAGGATATACAGGGAGTAAGATTGAGAGCTCTTATACTACAGCATCACAGGTCATGACATCATCAGCTGTCTTAAAGGTATAGTGCCATACTGAGATCTATATAACAGACAACGGTGGATACCGTTGAATCCAAGTTGAAAGATAGTCACCTTGTTGATCTTATTCATTTTGGATTGGCCAAACAAAACAAATGCACTGAGTTATGTCCGATCATGTCCAGGTGCAACAACGCAAGAAGATCATCAGCAGCAGCTGGCCTTAATACATTCAATGCAGGGGTAGTGTCCCTACCCTTGGCCAAGAAGCCCAGGTTAAGTCTCACTGCAGCAGAGATGTGTAATAACATATCTGAACAGGTTGGTTAGAAAAATGGGTTAAATAAGCAAACACCAAATCCTGAGCAAACATGTTACTTCTGGTTATTTAGAGATGAATTAAGACTCTCGAAGGTACTGTTAGTGCAACACTTGCTGACATGTTAGCTACCATATTTGGGATATATAGAGTTCCTCAGAAAACTGTCTGGTAACTATAGGCCTTGTGAAATAGTGCCCTATTCCAAGTTCTGAAGAAAGATTATTGTCAATCTAGTGGTCTTGCAGGACATGATGTTTGTTCACTGAAGTTCATGACCATTAAGTGCAAAGCTCTTTGCCAAGACTTTCAATAGCCATGTTAAATCTATGTGCTACTCTTCAAAGCAAAGCTTTACACTTACAGAAAGTCTCATGAGATCTCATCACGAATCCACACATCATCCCATCATAAATGTTATATGATGCAATCTTAAGGAGAAGGAAAAAATAATAAAAGAGCATGATCAATGAGCAAGCCAGCAGTTATCCCAACTTGAAGCAGGACAAAGCATCATACAATTACTCAGGCTTGGGAAAAGATACTGTATAGTCCAGGTCATATGATGTTGTCACAAACACGGATCAAATACAACAACAAGACAGATGACACATCAGAGTTGTAACATGACCAACCATCTGTTGTACAAGATACAAGATATCATGCCCTGATATTGAAAATGTTACACGCAACAGCAACTAGGCATCAATAACACAAGATACACATCCACCCACAATCACTGATGGCACAGCACACAATGGAGTTAACAGCTCCATTGTAATAATTGTCTAAGCACTAGATCCAGTTGTATTTTAGGTTTGCCAAAGTATTATATTAATACATATAAATAGGTATTGATGGGTAACTTTGTTAACAAAAGCAGGTTTCCTATACTTCAAAGGTAAGAAGAGAAATGTTGCATTCTTGCACAGATGTCAGAAGATACTATACCTTTAGACAACCAGATTGGTCATAACATGTCTAGAATAAAATATCTTAATTTTACTCTTTTTCATTCAGTCAGCATTCAGTCACCAGTTAGCAGACAGATAGCCAGTCTGCTCTCTAGACAGTAAACCGTGTATATAATGTAACTAAGCAGACAACCTAGATTGTATCTGTAATTCTGAAATGTCATGTTAATGCACATAGTTAGTTATTAATAAACTGTCAGATAAGTGTCTCAGTGTGAACCTGTACTTTATGTTATGTAGGCTACAATAAAGATAACCATGAAGCAAGTTGGCAACAAGTCATTACATCACCTAAAGTTCATTTGAATTGTGGGTAAATTATGTAATTTTTTTTAATATTGCATTTCAGAAAGTTGAGATACCTCTGGTTAAAATCTGTGAATATTTCCTGTCCATTATAATAGGGTCAGGGACTTGTTTATGTTTCTTGCATATACATGTTCCTAATCTGTAACATCACATTAGAACGATTAATATTTCTCATAGAAAATATAACCTCAATTAAGAGTTTCAAAAATAATGCAATTTATTTGAACTTCCATTTTTTTCAGTTACAAAAAAATTCTACAACTACTTTAGGGGGGGCACAGTGGCTCAGTGGTTAGCACTGCTGCCTCACAGCGCCAGGGACCTGAGTTCAATTCCCGCCTCGGGCAATTGTCTGTGTGGAGTTTGCACATTCTCCCCGTGTCTGCGTGGGTGCTTCTCCCCACTGTCCAAAGGTGCGCAGGTTAGGTAAATTGACCATGCTAAATTGCCCGTAGCGTTAGGTGGATTAGTCAAGGAGTAAATATAGGGGGGGTGGGTTTCTTTTTGGAGGGTCAGTGTGGACTTGGGCCGAATATCCGGTTTCCACACTGTAGGTAACCTAATCTTGTATTCATATTGTGCCTTTAATGTGGTGAAACACAGCAAGGTTCTTCACAGCAGCACTATCAGACAAAATTTGGCACTAGATGATTAAACACTTGCTTCCGATTGTAAAGGAGGGTCTTTGCTGGAGGAATGTTGATGATGATTGCGTTTGACAGTGAGGAATCAGACTTGTGTGTAAAGAATGGGCAACTGGGGGCTTTTGTGTTGGAATGGTAGTGTCCCTACCTCTGAGCCAAGAGGCCCAGATCAAGTCCCATCTGCTCCTGAGGTATACAATGACATACCTGAACAGGCAGACTGAAAAAAAAGCAACCAACTTGCAAAAGAAAAATGATCATCTAGTTGGATCGGGGAAGTGGCAGAATGCCTATTGGGAGATGTTTCACATGAAGAAGAAGAACCAAACTTGGTCCAATGCCATGTTCATGATTACACAACCTTTGCAGAAGTAATTTATAGATTTCTCTTGCCATTAAGTGTTTTATTCAATTAGCAAACTCTCATTAAATAGTCTTTGTTATCTCCTTTCCAAAGCCACTAGCAGTAATTATGTGTGCTGAATTCTACTTGGAAGGGGAGGCAGATTGTTCATCAAACCATGTTCAACCCACACCCCTCCCAAAGAGATAGCTGCCCCCACAACTATAAGCACCATTCAGACAGTCTCAAACAGATGAAAGTCAGGTTTCCACCCCTCAATGGGAGCAAGTCCTGCCAATCTCACTGGCTGGCAGCTCCAGCAGTCTGAGCAACACCAGGCCTCAGAAATGGGATTACAAGGAGATCAACAGAGAAGAACAATGGATCCAGAGGATGCAGGCAAAGATAAATCCCAGACTCTTTGAGCAGGAAGGAATCAGGAGGTCTAGATTAGATTAGATTACTTACAGTGTGGAAACAGGCCCTTCGGCCCAACAAGTCCACACCGCCCCGCCGAAGCGCAACCCACCCATACCCCTACATCTACCCCTTTACCTAACACTACGGGCAATTTAGCATGGCCAATTCACCTGACCTGCACATCTTTGGAGTGTGGGAGGAAACCGGAGCACCCGGAGGAAACCCACGCAGACACGGGGAGAATGTGCAAACTCCACACAGAGAGTCGCCTGAGGCGGGAATTGAACCCAGGTCTCTGGCGCTGTGAGGCAGCAGTGCTAACCACTGTGCCACCGTGCCGCCCACGGTGTAAACCTCAATCAGGTTCCCCCCCATCTCCTTTTTTCTAATGAAAATAGTCACCTGTTGCATGCTGCATAATTCTGACTTTTTGAGGAACCTGGTTACAAGAAGTGTATCAGGAGCAGGAGGAAGAGGAGCAGTATGAGGAAGAGGGAGAGGTATCGATAGAGTTCCATGTTTAAGGGATCAGAAGTAAGATAGAGTATGGAATTTTTATACTCTCAGGTCACTTTAACGAACACTGAAATGCTGACTATGAGACATAACTCAGTACACCTGGGTTTGTACCTCAGTATCCCTATGGATCTGAACAAGAACAGATAACAGGAGTGATATGACGCTTTGGAATTCCCTGTTAACATTTAATCTCAAAATCTATTGAGACTTACAGCTGTTGTAAGAGCTATCAATATTGGCAAGGAGACAGCAAGCAGCACCGGCAGGTTGATGAAACTAACTGTTTGGTTCATTCTGCACAGAATCGGCACCAAATTCTGTGCAAAATTTGAATACGTATTGGAGGTGGTTTTCTGCACAATGTGTGCACTAGCAGTTTCTTTATTTCGTTCCCAGATTCAACGCACTTGTACCTGATTTCATCACATTTTGTTGGTCCTAAAAGGTTTGTTTATGCCAGGGACGAAGCTGATGCTTGAGATCGAGTAAAGCTGCAATGTCATAGAATCATAGATTCAAAGAATCCCTACAGTGTGGAAACAGACTCTTCGGCCCAACAAGTCCACACCAATCCAGTGAAGAGTAACCCACCCAGACCCATTGCCATATCCTATTACTTGACATTTACTCTGGACTAATGAACCTAACCTATACATCCTTGACCACTATGGACAATTTAGTATGGCCAATTCACTTAACCTGCACATCTTTGAATTGTGGGAGGAAACAAGAGCACCCGGAGGAAACTATACAGACACAGGGAGAATGTGCAAACACAGGACAGACAGTCATCCAAGGCTGGAATCAAGCCTGGGTCCCTGGCGCTGAAAAGCAGCATGCTAACTACTGAGTCAAGAACTAATCTCATGGGAGAAAAGAGGGTGAACTACTTGATAAAAAAATCTTTATTTTGTCATGTAGTCTTCAAGATAAGAGAGCAGTATAAAAGGAAAAAGGAGGTAAATCCTGTGCAACATCTCCACAAACTCTGACCCTGCCAGTGATCATTAACATGTATTTTTCATGGAAAGAGAGATCAACACATCTTGTTTGGAGCTGTAGATAATGTTTTCCTTCAGGAATAAAAGGAAATATATTAGTGAAAGTCCTGTGAGGTGATTAGAGAACCACAAACTAGCTGGTATGCTTTGTACAAGCTATAAGGTGTGGAAAAGTGAATTTTGTAACACTGGCAAGTACGAGAAAGTGATGCAATGAAATGTGATTCAATGATTACAAAGGACTGGCAGAAGGTGGTAATATGAGGTCCAAAGAGACAAAATGTTACTACAGCACTTTTGAAAAGCTTGTTTATGAATTATACAGCCCTAAATGACCTCTGGAAGGTGGTGGTGGTTATTTTCCTTTATTTCTGTGCTCTTTGTGGTGAAGGTATTCCCAAATTACTATTAGTTACGGAGTTCCAGGATTTTGAAACAGACTGCCAACTATTTGTTTCTATAGAAACAAAGCTAGTGAAGTAACTATTCTTAGCTAATGATAACTGTAACTAGATTAAAAATGTGCCACTGAGGTGGTGGGGCCACTGTGATATTTGGAGAGCAATTTGATGGATAATTCAAACAAGTAAGCATACTTCACAGCTCTGTTAAGATCAAAACACCATAAGAAATAGGAACAGAAAGTCCCTCAAGCCCACTCTATAATTCGATAGGATCATTGCTGACCTGACAATGTTCATGTCGACTTTCCTGCCCTTTCTTCATAACACTTAATTTTCCTATTGATCAAGAATTGATGGATCTCAGCCTTAAATATATCCAAGGACTCTGCCCGCAAAGCTCTCTGTCATAAGGTGCTTCCCAAGATTCACAATCCTCTGAGAGAAAAAAATTCCTCTTCATTTCCATCTTAAATTGTTGCCCCCTTATTCTGAGACTACACCTTCTGATCCTACACCCTCCCATGAGGGAAAACACTGTCTAGCATTTAGACTATAAAACCCCTTAAGAATCCTTTATGTTTCAATGAGATTACCTCTCAATCTTCTAAACTCAAATAAGTAGAATCTCCACCTGTTTAGCCTTTGTTCAAAAGACAATTCCTTCATACCAGGGATCATCTGAATGAAACTTCTCTGAACTGCCTCCATAAAAGAATCAAAACTACTCACAGTACTCCAGACGTGGTCTTGCCAGCAGCTTGTACAGTTGCAGTAAGATTTCCCTCCTCTTATACTCCAACCCCCTTGAAATAAGGGTAACATTCTGTTAGCATTCCTGATTACCTCCTCCTGCACCTTTGTGCTAGCTTTCTGTGTCTCATGCACAAGAATGCCCAAGTCCCTTTGTGTTGCAGCTTTCTGCAGTTTTATCCATTTAAATAATACTCTGTTCTTTGGTTCCAAAATGAGCAACTTTGCATTTTCACACATCATACACCCATTTGCCAAGTTTTTAATTGTTAATTCAGTCAAGCATGCCTGATTAAGATGCTTGTTCGAATCTGAAAGTTATTAAGTGTATGAAAGTGGAATGGAAGTTACTTTCAGGAATTACCTCATGATTCAAGAATTAACTAAGAAATTAGTCCACTAAGACTGGATTTTCATTCTGGAATTAAGGTTTATAAACATCTCCGAGCATAGCATCTGATCATGGATAAATGTAAACAATTAAACTGCTGAATGTAAGCTTGAAGGTTTAGTTTAGTATTCAACTGAGTTTTGGAACTAATCATCAGGAACATCATAGGATAAGATGGAGATCATGAGCTCAGAAATTATGTGCAAAGACTTTAGAAGCTCACAGGAGGCAAATAACATTTGAGCAGGCTTTGACTCATTATCTAGATAACAAATTGGATATAGTATTGGGCATTTGTTGGTAAGGGGAATGTTTAGAGGATAATAAGACCCTACAAATGTAAAATTTATGTCCCAAAGAAGAGTTAAAAAGATGCATTTTTGAAAGAAAATGGTGCAGTAGGTAGTGGAGATTGGATGGACGAAATCAGATTTGAAAAAGGAACACAAATTTATTCAGCTTGAGAGGAGGATTGGGCCATCATTGGCAAGGAGATGAAGCTGAGGAACAGTTACCTCTCCATTTTAATTCACGACCAGGCACGTGGACTCTGATTGGTCAGGCTGTTGTCATGGGAATACTGAAGAGATTACAATCTTTTCATTGGGAACATGAAGCTACCAATGTATATTTAAATTTCTTTTACCTACACAAGACATATAAAAAATATTCATACGCGCACATATTTATATACATAGAGAGACAGACAAATTCTATCACATGCAAACGCATCACATTTCAAGCCCGATTGATAATCTTAAATTTATTTCAGTGGAATTATTAGCACAGCCCAGATTATTTAATAAATGGTGTCCATTAACAGAATCACATTTAATAGTGGACTTGGTTGGATGATCGATAACAAATCTTTAAAAATTGTCAAATTTTTAAAAATAAGATGACATATTGCCTTTGAGAGATCATCAATCTTCCATGTGTCTCCTCTCCTGTTCTTCTAGAGAGCAAAGGTCATGGATCTGACAGCTACTGTTCAAGATATCAAGCTGATTTGTAGTGTAACTTGTAAATGGTCCATGTTACAAGGGTGTTGGAGAGAGCAAATGCTTAACATGATCTGTTAGAGAACAGTAATGCAGGATACTTTGTCCTAAATCATGTCAAGCTTATTGAATGTAATTGGAGTAGGATTCAGAGTTGCAAATAGAAAGTAATCCATCACATTGTGCTGTGTAGATAGTCAGGTGGCTTTGTGAAGTGAGAAAATGAGTGGCTGCAGCAGAGTCCCCAGTCTCTGATATGTTCTTGTAGCCAAAATACTAATATGGTTGGTTCATTAGACCAGAAGACATATGAGCAGAAATTAGGCCATTCAGCCCATCAAGTCTGCTGTGCCATTCAATCATGGCTGATAGTTTTTTTAACTCCATTTTCCCACTTCCTCCCTGTAACTTTTGATCCCCTTGGCAACCAAAAACTTATCTCTCTCTGTTTTAAATATACTCAATGACCTGACCCTCACAGCTGTCTGGGGAAATGAATTCCACAGATTCACCACAATCTAGCTGAAGAAGTTTCTCCTCAGCTCCATTCTAAAGGGTCTTCCCTTTGCTCTTAGGCTGTGCCCTCAG
Source organism: Chiloscyllium punctatum (assembly GCF_047496795.1). Taxonomy (NCBI): domain Eukaryota; kingdom Metazoa; phylum Chordata; class Chondrichthyes; order Orectolobiformes; family Hemiscylliidae; genus Chiloscyllium; species Chiloscyllium punctatum. Next base: position 80,744,601 of record NC_092745.1, read on the forward strand.
GTCCTTGTCTCTCCTGCCAATGGAAACATCTTCCCAACGTCCACTCTGTAATTTACAGAATACTGAATGGCCTGGACAAACAGATGCCCCCTCATCCTTCTAAAATCCATTGAGTATAGTCCCAGAATCCTCAAACGTTCCTCATATGTTAAACTTTTCATTCCTAAGACCATTCTTGTGAACCTCCCATGGACCTGCTCCAGGACCAATACATCCTACCCTAGGTGTGGAGCCCAAAATTGCTCAAAATGCTCTGTGTGGTTTGACCAGAGCCTTATAAAGCTTCAGACATACGTCCTTGCTTTTATATTCAAGTCCTCTAGAGATGAATGACAACATTGTATTTGCCTTCCTAACTACTGACTCAACCTGCAAGTTTTTCTTAACAGAAAGGACCGCCAAGTCCCTTTGCACTTCACATTTCTGTATTCTCTCCCCATTTAGAAAATAGTCCATGCCTCCATTCTTCCTACCAAAGTGCATGACCTCACACTTTCCTTCATTGTATTCCATCTGCCACTTCTTTGCCCACTCTCCCAACCTGTCCAAATCTTTCTGCAGCCTCTCTACGTCCTCAATACAACCTGCCTCTCCACCTGGTTAGCACTGCTGCCTCACAGCGCCAGGGATCCGGGTTCAATTCCTGCCTCGGGTGACTGTCTGTGTGCTCTGGGTGCTCCAGTTTCCTCCCACAATCCAAAAGATGTGCAGGTCAGGTAAATTGGCTGTGCTAAATTGCCCATAGTGTTAGATGCATTAGTCAGGGGAATGGGTCTAGTGGGTTACTCTTCAGAGGGTCGGTGTGGACTTGTTGGGCTGAAGGGCCTGTTTTCACACTGTAGGGAATCTAATCTAATCTATCTTTGTGTCATCTGCAAACTTAGCCAGAATGCCCTCAGTTCCTTCATCTAGATCATTAATATACAAAGTGAAAAGTTGTGGTGTTACGGAACACCACAAGTCACCGGCTTCTATTCTGAGAAAGACAATTTTATCCCCACTCTCTGCCTTCTACCAGAGAGACAATTTTCTATCCATGCCAGTACCTTGCTTCAAACACTGTGGGCCCTTATCTTACTCAGCAGCGTCCCATGCGGCACTTTATCAAAGGCCTTCAGTTAGGTTTCTGATAAGTGATGATTGTGTGGTGATTCAATGATGCCATTAAATGTCAAGGTGAAATTATGTAATATTTTGTTTTTTAGATGGTCTTGTATGATGTGACTATTACATACTATGAAGTAAGTGTGAATATTGTTTTGTTGCAGGCAGGCATAGACTTTTTTTTAATATGGCGAAAGCAAGAAAGCAACATTATTACCTTAAAAACATTGGTAAAGTCATTAAACTTCTTTCACTACTTTTGCCATGACCTTGGAGTGAATACTGCCATTAACCACCTCTGGAACATTTTCCTTCTGGTGACAGAGTTGTTGCCTGGAGGACTTTGTACCCAGCAGCGGAGGACAAAGGGAGTGTCAGCATCCAGCTCATTCCCCTCACAAACTGGATGAAGGCCTTCAAAGTAGCCTCTGAAAACCCAAGGCATGATCTGTAATTATGCAGCCATTTTCAGTTCAAAGCTTTTCATTGTCTTTAGAGATGCTGGCTGCATTTAAATGACACCAGAAGTGTTTGACTTTTTAGCTTTCCCAGATGCCAAGTAAAGACTATCATTGGTAGATCATAGAAATACAGAATCATTGGATTATGATCAAGCGTTTAGCTCATTGAAATTAATCTGTCATTTTATTACCCCTGTCAATTCTACTTCTTTATTTCTAATTCTTGCCCTGATTACCCTTAGTTTGCACACAATGATCCATCTTTCTTCAATTAATGGAAGAGCCAAGATTGACCTCAAGTTAGCAGGAGGTAATTCTGCAAGATTGCCAGGGAATATTATTGTTGATGCACCGTGCTACCTGTGGTAGGTCATCACCACCACTCTAACACTTAGGCAGCAACCTCTTTCTTCAGTGCCCTCTTGAGATGAAGAACATCTCAACTTCCCCTCCTGTCTTTAAATCAACCAATTAAGTAATCATACTAACAACTTGTTATATATGTACCAGATTTTTCAAGACCCATTTCACTGCTGTTATTTTACTGTCATTAATTTAGTCATCAAAAGGAAGCAGGTAAACAGCTCAAATTGAAGGTGCTAAGGCAGTGTCATTTTTAAAAATCTGCACAGAGATTTATGCAATTACCAGATGTCTACAAACAAATGGGGAGAGAAAAAGACACCTTATGTCAAGCACCATCTGTTGGAAACATAAGAAAAGGATAGGCTATTCTGTCCCTTGAGCCTGTTCCACCAGGCTGTATTGTAACTCCAGCAAACATCTAGCACTCTCAAGTAGAAGATTATTACATTGAGTTATTATCTATACTTTTGACAGGAAAGACTCATAAGTCCACCATTCTTTCCTTTCAAAATCCTAAAGTCCTCAATCAACTCACCTTTTAAATATTTATATTTCAGAGCATAACAAGCCTAATTTATGGATTCTCTCTTCATTTAACAGTTGGAGTCCTGATAATCCTTATGAATATATTGACATGGTAATAGGATTGCATATCCTGTTTATCAACAAGGTAAAAACAATGACTGCAGATGCTGAAAACCAAATACTGGATTAGTGGTGCTGGAAGAGCACAGCAGTTCAGGCAGCATCCAACGAGCAGCGAAATCGACGTTTCGGGCAAAAGCCCTTATTCCTGATGAAGGGCTTTTGCCCAAAACGTCGATTTCGCTGCTCGTTGGATGCTGCCTGAACTGCTGTGCTCTTCCAGCACCACTAATCCAGTATCCTGTTTATCTTTTCATTCTCCTACATTGTTTTTCAATTACATTTTGTATACATTTACTTTTATAGAAGTGATTTCTTTTAAGAAAAGGTTTAACAATAAATGCCAATCTTATGTTATAATGTTTTTGGTATATACAGAATGAGGCAGTTTTGGATGTAGCCCTGAAATTTTCTTCCTATTTGATCCTAGCAGGTGAGTCTTCTACTGGTGGTCTAGTTTCATTAAATAGCCCTATATTCCCCAATATTTCAGTTTCTTGCTTCACTTATTACGCAACATATTCTTTCCCTAATTTATTTTTCTCATTGTCCTTTATACAAAAGATTGTTCTAGCTGTTGTGCAAAAGCTGATTCTCTAAGTTGAATTCTGGTTTATTGCCGAGCCTGCACAATGTAACTGGGGATAAAGTGTCCTCCAAGATAGTGGGAAATGAACCAGTCAGCTCTCAGTGAGCATCAGTGTTGCTGGAAAATTTGTCAGATCCTCACTTTGGCCTGTGAATCTTAGAAAATAAGGCATTGATGTAGTGGGATTTATTTCTGGTCAGATTTTAAAAGACAGGATCACTTCCTTCAAATCAAGTAAATTCTTTCTCCTGCCCAGAATGTGACAAAGTAAACAAATGAGTGCTACGGAAAGGTCATTTCCTTCAGGTCTCAAGGCTCTCATACCATCTGTATCATATTTATGTAAGGGAAGGTAACCAAGCATAGAAGAATGTTATCCTCTCAGGCAGATATATACATGTCAGGCAGCCTGACAGGTTTTCATTTTTGTTTAAACAGCTTCTGAACATGTTCTGCATTTTTGTGGATGATTTTAAATTAAAGAAAATCTTAACCTCCTCAGAACAGCCCTGGAGAAAACTTCACAGGCTATTGCACACAACTCATAGAAGGAACGGAATGCATTTCACTCAGTAAATTGCCACTTTTCCTTGTTTTTTTTCTCTCTGGATGAACATTTCAACTCTCCCTCCCACTCACACTTTTCCAATATTTGCTCTTCTGATTTATTCCAACCACGTCAAAGCAAATGGTGTTTCAACTTTCTACTGCACATTCTCCAGCTCGTTACTCTACGTATTTGTCAACTGCACGTCTCATCTGAACATACAAATATGCAAAACAGAAGCAGAACTGCACCATTTAGTTCCTGGATTCTGCTCCACTTCTCAATAAGACTATGGTTAATCTACAAAGAACAAAGAACAAAGAAAACTTACAGCCCAGGAACAGGCCCTTCGGCCCTCCAAGCCTGAGCCAATCCAAATCTACCTGTCGGTCAATTCCTAAGCAAATGTATCCCTCTGCTCACCACCTATCATGCATCTGTCCAGACGCATCATAAATGAATCTACCGTGCCTGCCTCTACCACCTCTGCTGGCAAGGCGTTTCAAATGCCCACCACCCTCTGTGTGAAGTACTTGCCACGTGTATCCCCCTTAAACTTTCCATCTCTCACCTTGAAAGCATGACCTCTCGTTATTGAATCCTTCACCCTGGGGAAAAAGCTTGTCTCTATCCACCCTGTCTATACCCTTCATGATTTTGTAAACCTCAATCAGGTCCCCTTTTTGCTAGTGAGAATAAACCTAACTTACTCAACCTCCCTTCATAGCTAGCACCTTCCACACCTTCCAACATCCTGTTGGTAATGTGGCGACCAGAACTGTACACAGTATTCTAAATGCGGCCAATTTTAACATGACTTGCCAGCTCTTATACACAATACCCCTGATAAAGGCCTTTTGCCCAAAACATCGATTTTACTGCTCCTCGGATGCTGCCTGAACTGCTGTGCTTTTCCAGCACCTCTAATCTAGAATCTGGTTTCCAGCATCTGCAGTCATTGTTTTTACCTCCACAATACCCCATCCAATGAAGGCAAGCATACTATATGGCTTCTTGACCACTCTATCCACCTGTGCAGCAACCTTCAGGGTACAATGGACCTGCATTCCCACATCTCTCTGCCCATCAACTTTTCCCAAGGCTCTTCCATTCATTGTATAATTTGCTCAGGAATTAGTCTTGCCTAAATGCATCACCTCACATTTGTCTGGATTGAAAGCCATCTGCCACTTTTCTGCCCAACTCTCCAGTCTATTCTCTGACAGTCCCTTATGCTTTCTGCTACTCCACCAATCTTTGTGTCATCTGCAAACTTGATGATCATACCAACAGTGCCCTCTTCCAGATCATTTGTGTATATCACAAACAACAGTGGCCCCAATACTGATCCCTGTGGAACACCACTGGTCACCTTTCTCCATTTAGAGATACTCCCTTCAACTACTACTCTCTGCTCAACCAGTTCTTTATCCACCTAGCTAGAACACCCTGCACACCATGTGACTTTACTTTCTCCATTAGTCTACCATGGGGAACCTTATCAAACGCCTTACTAAAGTCCATGTTTATGACATCAACAGCCCTTCTTTCATCTAACAACTTGGTCACTTCCTCGAAGATCTCTATTAAGTTGGTAAGGCACAATCTCCCCTGCACAAAACCATGTTGCCTATCACTGATAAGCTCATTCTTTTCTAAATATAAATACATCCCATCTCTCAGTACCTTGTTTGTGTTTCGAATTTCACATACTTATCTGTCATCACCCTACCCATCCCCTGATAACTATCAATTCCCTTGCCTGATAAACATCTATTGGCCTCTACCTTAAACCTATTTAATGTCTGTGCTTCCATTCCTTTCTAAGGCAGAGAATTCTCACATTGCACAACCCTTTGAGAGAAAAAAAATAATTTTCCTAATTTTCTGACCTGAAAAGTCAATCCCTAATTGTAAAACAATGCTTCCGAATTCTGAACTGATCCACAAGAGGAAGCATCTTTTTCATGTCCACCTTGTCAAGGCCATTCAAGATCTTATACACTTCATATCAAGTTATGCCTCACCCTTTTAGACTCCAGCTGGAATAAGCTCAGCCTGTCAAACCTAACCCACTCATTCCAGGTATCAATCTAGCAAATCTCTTCTGAACCACTTTGAATGTATTTACATCCTTCCTTTAATAAAGAGAGCAAAATTGCACAAACTGTCTGCTCTGTTTTTACTGCATTATCCCATTAGGTTTGATGCAACTTAGAGGCTTAATTTTTATTTTGGGGCTTAAGACAGTCTCATCAGATTATCTCTAAAGGTTTAGGGTGGCATCAGTGGTATTCGTAAGGGCTCATAGTGGTGAGGGTGCAGTGGAGGTGAGATAGTGCCGAAGAGTAGTGACTTCTGTTGCAGCGGTGTGCTGAAGGAGCTCTGAGCCTGGCCACCAGGCCTATGGCTCGTAGTCCAGCACTTAACAAAAAGGACTGTAAAGTTGGACAAGTTTTCTTTATTTATTCATTCCTGTGCCTTCATATTCTCTGTTTTGGTTTATTTTCCTGTTTATTTTTAAGATGGCACCGGATGTTGGTGAAACTATACAACACTTTTCACTGCATTTTGGAACAAAATATACCTGACATTAAATAAATCAAATCAAAAAGATTACACCCAATAGCCACCACTTTATGTGCATTATTAGCAGATGTAAATTTTTGACTTCAATTTTGTTTTCCTCATTCTCTTTTCACCTTTTTAATCACTTTTGGGCACGTTTTGAAAAATCCTAGATCTACAAATAAGACAAGCATCTATTACATTCAAATAAGAATGTATATCTTTGAAGGATAATTCTTGAAAAATCATTAAATATACCAATAGAAGTAATTCAATGTAAGACAGCAATTTGTACCTTCAAGCCCATTTCAAATATTTTGAACTCACATTTCCACAAATATTTGCTTCCATTAAATTGTTTACAATTAATACTAGCACTTATGAGTTTAAAATGGTGTTGCTTTTGCTTTGGAATATTTGAATCTAGATAAACGTTACCAAAGGAAAAGGTGGAACTTTAGCCCTTGTCTTAAGGAATACAATTACTGTGATCACTCAATAGCTACTCCTGCATTATCCAGGTATCATCCTGGATGTTCATTGCCTGGATGCAAAATACTAACCCACGCAATGCCGTCACACTGAAGAATTAAAAGAGTTGTACCAATATTTGGGGTTTGATTTGTAGTTCATTTTGTGTCTAAAACCAGTATCATTGGAAAATGCTATCCAAATACATACTTAATCACTTTATAATTGAACGAAACTAGATCCTTAAAGTGAAAAACGTCTGAAGGGTAGTGTGCCATTGTTTCATCTCAAAGACAGAAAGGAAATGAAGCACAGATCAAGTCTAACTGGTTCTTGCAATCTTAAAGCACTTAATCTTAGACAGAGGACTGACAAAACCTCAGAGTTAAATAGAAGTGTTTGCCGCAGTTCAGCTGAAAGGAAATATTTTCTGTAAAGTATGTAGTCAATTTCTTGTCAAGCTACCAACTAAAGGAGACAAGGCAGCAGGTTTCAGAAATCAGAGTATCTTTCAATCAATGTCCAAAATGTAATCATTTTCTAGTAGACCTGACTGTTTATTGTAAAGCACATTAAACTTTTTACTTTCTCCTTTCCATCAGAATGCCAATCAATACCATGCAATCAGTCTGCTTCTGTTACACTGAAGTCTTGTAGTGTAGACAAAATTTGCCAAAACACACTTCAAGTTAATTTATAATGCTAACTTCCATGAGGAGAGTATTAGATTGATTTTTGTGTTTGGTTCAAATTATTGTGGTACTAAGGTAATTGAAAGAACAATGCTTCCTTCCTTTAGCCTTCAGCAACTGCTATAGCCTACAACTTTTTAAATTCTAAGATGAGCACCTCAACTCTTTTCTGCATATGTAAAAGCCTAATGCATGCTTCAGATGTGAACATTATGATGGATACTTCTGTTGTAAAATGTACACATTCACTCTGCTCACCAAAATGCATGTCAATTAATTCCTCAGTAATTTAATTACAAAATTTGCCTTCTGTAACTATGAACAGAACATCAGTGAGCTAATTAGCTGGCTTCATGCTTCAACTTTTTGAAAAATTAGCATGAAACAAAAACAACCTTGCCTAGCTTAAAACATTTTTCTAAAATGTATTGAATACAAACAAGAGCTCAGATGTGCAATCAATCATTTGTCATTTATTTTGTGGCTCTTTGGTCTGAATTTGAAGGTCAGCATCAGAGCTTCAACATCACAAAAAGTGGGTACTATGTCCACACTTGCCAGCAGGGGATCATCTTGTCAATTTTAACATGAGCAGCCTCCCAAATGGTTGACCACCCTCCTGCCTGCAGGGTGACTAAAGCTAGTAACTGAACATCGAAGGGTATTCAATTCTTGGGAAAGACAGGCTGAAAAGGCAAAGGAGATGGGTGGCTTTGTTAGTGAAAGATGAAATCACTGCATTAGTGAGAAAGGATATTTATGCAGAGAAAACTCAGTCAGGGTGGAGCTGAGAAGCAATGTTTCTAAGCTTCTATGATTCAATAATGGACAGAAAACAGAAATGACAGTTGTCTATAGGCACCCAAACAGTAGTGATAGGTAGGGAATTGCATTAAACAAGAATATAGAGGTATATGCAACAAGGGCACTGCAGTAATCATGGCTCTATTTAATCTCCATAAAGACTCAGTAAATCATATTGGCAATAATACTGCCATGGATAAATTACTGGAGTTTGTACAAGTTTTCTTTTCAACAAGCAAGTTGAGCAACCAACTAGAGAATAAGGTTATAAGATATAGGAGCAGAATTAGGCCATTCAGCCCATTAAATCTGCTCCGCCATTTGATCATGGCTGATATGCTGCTCACCCCCCGTTTTCCTGCCTTCTCTTCATATCCCTTCAAGCCATTACTAATTAAAAATCTGTCCAAATCCTTTTTAAATGTACTCACTGTCCCCGCATCTACTACACTTTGGGGTAGTAAATTCCACAGATTCATAACCCTTTGGGAGAAGTAGTTTCTCCTCAACTCTGTTTTAAATTTGCTACCCCTTATCCTAAGACTAAGACCTATCATTCTGGAATGCCCCACAAGAGGAATAGGTTTTGCTACATTTAGCTTTGTGCAATTAGAAGAGGTTAATTAATAATCTTGTTGTGAGAGGTTTTTTAGGAAAAATTCCCACAACATGATAGAATTCATTCATTAATGCCTTCATTAAGAACAAGTAACGGCACTGAAGGTTAGGGGTAGTTTAGAATTCAGCAAAGGAGGACCAAGAGATTATTAAGAGGGAATAATAGAGTATGAGAGAAAACTTTCAAGAAATATAAAAGTGGACTACAAAAGCTTCTATGAGTATGCAAAATCAAGAAGATTTGTAAAGACAAATATAGGCTCCTTACTATCTGAAACAGGAGAATTGATGATAGAAAAGAAAAAGATGGTGATGTTGTAAAACATTAACATTAGTTCTGTCTGCATAGCAGACAAAAAACATAAACACCTTCCCAGAAATAATTTAGAAGTAGTGGTCTAGCAAGGAGAAATTAATAAAAATAATATCTGTTAAAAAAAAAAGTGCTGGACCTAACAACCTAAGAACTAAGATTAGGAATAGACAACTTCAGTCCCTCGAGGACCAACTGATACAGGAATGGTATTTCATCTGGCTGTGCATCCAGTGCAAGCGATCATATTTCAGACCAAGTGGTAGGCCATTTTGAACCGAGATAAGGAGAAATTTCTTCTTTCAGAGATGGTGATCCTGTGAAATTCTCTGCCACAGAAGACTGTGTAGGACAAGTCACTGAATACAGTTGAGGTAGAAAGAGATAGATTTGTATAGATGTCTTGAAGCTGAAGTAACTGACTTCCAACAGCCAAATCTTCCTAAATGCCAGGTATGACTCTAACCAGCAGAGAGTTTTCCCTGATTGCCATTGACTCTGTTTTGCTCGGGCTCCTTGATGTCATACTTGATTAATGTTGCCTTGATATAAAGGGTGATCACTCACAACTAATCTCTGGATTTAGCATTTTTACCCAGGTTTGGGCTGAGGCTGTGTCGAAGTCAGAAGCTTAGGGGTATCAGTGAGCAGGTTATTTCTTTGCACGTGTTACTTGGTGGCACTGTCAATGACAACTTTCATCACTTTGCTGATGATCAAGAGTAGACTGATAGTGCAGAAATTGGCTGGGTTGGATTTGTCCTGCTTTTTGTAGAGAACATATCTAGGCATTTTTCCATATTGTCATGTAACTGCCACTATTATAGCATGATGGTTTGTTGTAGTAAAGTAATCTGCTCTATAGTGCACAACCCTGTTATCATGGGTGCACACCTCTTACTGCCCACTATACTGTGACCAGCTGAAAAGCAGGAGGAGGATCAGCAAACAGAAGAGGTGGAATATAAACAATAGACAGACATTACCAAACCAGTGGCTTCCTGGTGGAGTTCAATATAATCAACTGTAATACTAGTAAATGGAGTTCCAATTCATCAGTCCTACAGCTTACCTATCCTCTATTATTATTGCTTATAGTGTTGATTTAGTGGCTAGCAGATTTGGCATTAATTATCCACCCATGAACCTTTATGGATCTAAGGCTGGGTGGACAGCCAATACCATTCTTGCTGCCCCATAAAATTTCAAATAGGTCAGGGAGGGGGCTGTGGACAGGTAACTAACTCTGTAAATTTGAATGAAACTTCCTCTCTTGCTATCTGCAATAGCTCTTAAAGGGGCATTAGTGGTGTAAATCACCATAATGATATTCTGGTCCATGCACAATTAACGTAGTACAAGTACAGACATGGGTGATGATAATATTTTTCCCAGTACATTCTCTCAGGGCACATTACAGGCTTTTGTTATAAAGTGGAAAAGGGAAATTTTACATTCAGGTTCCAGTTAATTATTACATTTTAGTTTTTTTTTGTCCTGAAACAATTTATTTTTAATGATTGCTCAAATTATAATATAATCAAATTCACTTGAATGCAAATTAAAATGCAAAGTATATTCATATATACTTTTTTTTAAATCCCAATTCCCCTGTTTCCATTCATTTAATGACATTCAAGTCTATTTGAATGCAAATTAGATACATATTCTGGATGTTTTTATGAGGAAAAACGTCAAATTAGCATGCAGTTCATATGCAGTGACCATTTATATGCTAGTCAAGTGGTTTAAATGAACTGTAAAACCCAGGTCAGTACATCACTTGAAATGCAACTGTGTCAAATTGAAGTTATCCTTGCTTGATATTTGGAACAAAATTCATGTTGTGAAAAATCTCCACCTGAGTAATGATGACCATACCTAAGTAACCATTTTACCATCCTTGATTATTAATACTATGGTTTACTTTCTACAGCCTTTGCCTGGAGCTCTGTATATTACTCTCTTGTATTATCACTTTGATTATTGACCATGGCAATGGAGATCTGAGGCTCCACTGTTGTCAAGACTTTGTTTTGGCACACTTTACATGGTGCAAGTTTGTGTTTCACGTTATTCCACTTTAATGCTCTTTGAAATCATTCAAACAAATAATATGAAGGTTATACACAAAACATTCTCAATATGTATTTTATCTCTAGAAATTCTGACTGGCTTGCAGCGTTTCTTCAATATTTTCTATTTTTATTTCAGATCTACAGCATTTCCTAACCATCTAGTATGACGTGATAAATCCAAACCAATTTTTTTACTGCTTGAATCATTGCATTTTAGGGGTTTATGGCAGGGCCGAGAGGGTTGGGGGAGCTTTGTTGCAAGCACTTACATTGTAACAGTTAAAGTAAGCTCTTCTCTTATTTTCCTAACTGTTCAAATTGTATATGTTTAATCTGCTATATGTCACACGCATAGATTTGGCAACATGGTGACAGAAGTGCCCAAAGAACAGGGAAGGAAATCCTCTTCCCTTTAGATAGCAAAGAGTGTGGTACGACTCACTTTGCAACATGGCATTGAGCTGGCAAACAATACATGAAAACATCAAGCATCAACCCCAGAATAGAGTACATGCCACTGTACTTCAACAACCTAAACTGAATAGCAAGGCTGGGAATTGTGTCTCCATTTCTTTGCATTTCACCAGTGATATAGCATTCCCCCTCCCACCATCAGACCTCTGAGCTTTTCCCATCACGTATACATGTCTGGTCGCTAATTACGAAGTGACCACAGAATCAAGTTTCACATTCACTTAAATTACACAAATATTTTCAATGTGTAGTCCCTGGAAGAAGACAATCTGTGATCCAGCATGCCTGCTTCCTGCTCAGCACTTCAGATGCTGCAGCTGAGTTCTCCACAGAGGAAGCGGTGTCCTCAACTTCTGTAACTTTGAGCAAAGTTTAAACTAGTGCCATTCCAGATATCTGCTGCAACACAAGACATGAGCAGAATTAGATATTCGGTTCATCAAGTCTTCTCCACCATTTATTCACAGCTGACATGTTTCTCAAACCCATTCTCCTGCCTTCCCCCCATAACCATTGATGCCCTTACCAATCAAGAACCAATATCTTTCTGTCTTAAATACAATGACTTGGCTTCCACAGCCCTCTGTGGCAATAAATTCCACAGATCCACTCTGGCTGAAGAAATTACTCCTCATCTCAGTTTTAAAGTGTCATGCCATGCACCTCCAAAGGCTTGTGAAAATATTGATGAGTGACATCACTAACATCCTACAACTTGTTATCCCACAACGGGAGGAGTAGGTTAAGATCTTTCAGAGATGGCAATGGCACGGCAAGAGTGGCACACACTGTCACATTGAGAGCGGGCAGCTTCATGGAGCTATCACATCCTTTCTATCTGATGAGAGGCACGGTGCTGGAAAACAGCTGAACAATAGGCTGGAATTTTACGGAAAACAGAAAAGGTGTAGGCATGATCTGAACGGTTGTCACTGTCGGGGCCAGGTGTTAGGGCGGCACGGTGGCACAGTGGTTAGCACTGCTGCCTCACAGCGCCAGAGACCTGGGTTCAATTCCCGCCTCAGGCGACTGACTGTGTGGAGTTTGCACGTTCTCCCCGTGTCTGCGTGGGTTTCCTCCGGGTGCTCCGGTTTCCTCCCACAGTCCAAAGATGTGCAGGTCAGGTGGACTGGCCATGCTAAATTGCCCGTAGTGTTAGGCAAGGGGTAGATGTAGGGGTATGGGTGGGTTGCGCTTCGGCAGGGCGGTGTGGACTTGTTGGGCCGAAGGGCCTGTTTCCACACTGTAAGTAATCTAATCTAATCTAATGGCAACTAACACCTGGCCCCGACAGTGAAAACCGTGCAGATCATGCTGTCACAAGCAGGCATCACAGCCTATTAGAGGCCTTGTTTTTGAAGTCCTGCCCCATTTGAGGTTATTGACAAAGCTGAGAGCTACTGGAGACCATTGCTGTAGACCCAGACTGTGTAGTCATGAAAAGCTGCTTTCCATGGTGGCACCCACATCCCCCAACTTGGCTTCAATCATGCCAATGTTGGGGTGAGGATCTTAAGTGGCATTAATTGTTTCATATAAAGAAGAATCTCATGGCAAATGCATGGACAATGATCCTGAGAATTTGCAAAACTCCCATTATATCTGAGAGTTCCAGACTGTCATCCTGATGTTTGAAGTTTCCCATGAAGAACATGATGAATTTCTGTGGACTATTTATTCCTTCCCAGTTTTACCAACTATTTTGCAATCAGTTTCTGCACTTTCGTCTATTGTTCTTATCTGTGTTCACTTGTACAAATTAGCCAGTCTTTGCTTTGTCCTGTTCAATACCTGAGATTTGGAAATTTTAAGTCTGATTTCTCACCACAAATGCTACTAGACCTGCTGAGTTTTCCTAGCAATTGCTTCAAGGTGGCGGTGGAGTAGTGGCACTATGTCGGAGCTCCTGGCCCAGGGCTCGTCCACTTCTGTCTGTTTTTTGGGGCTCTTTGCTCTCCTCTTTAGCTCCGCTTCTTTCTCTTTGGTTTTCTTTTTGGACTCTTCAGCAGGGCAAGAGGGGACCCAGCCTCCCGAGCATGGGCAGCAGGAGGCAGCTACTCGGGAGAAAGAGCCCCCAGAGTGCTCACAATCGCAGAGAGAGATGGCATTAGAGCTTGGCAACTTTGATATTGGAGGGTCCAGCGCTGGACTCGAGGTAGTGAAGGTGGTACTGGTTTTCAATATGGCAGTGATGATAGGGCAGTACCTGCAGTCGGCCAGTGGTCAGCTGCAGTAGACCCAGATTGGTACGCCTGGCAGCTTGACATAAGCAGCAGTTGCATCGCTGATGATGTAGTAGGCCCAGTATAATGGTGGTCCCTGGAATAGATTGTGATGTGGGGGCATTGGTGTGCACAGAGCCCATTGTGGAGACCCTCCTCCACGCCCATGTCAAGCAGAGCACAAGAAAGAGGGAAGAACTCTGTTTTTAGTTATATTCTTAATATCTTAAATGGAACTCAAAATGGCCTGGATCATGGCAACATATTATACTTTCACTGTATTTATTTGTTAAGTACAAGTGACATAAATTGTTTTAATTCAATAAACAGTAAAAAATGAAGACAATAAATACCTATGCCAATGAGATGCAGGTGCACGATGTACGGACACCTCTTTCAGAAAGATAGAATATCCATAATGTTAGGGATTGCTGTCACAGTAGGTAACCATTATAGTTAGGGAGGCAAGCACTAGCAATCTTACAATGAAATCACACAATGAAATTCTGCTGAGAAGTACAGGATTAAGAAGTTGCTATTTAATCGAGGATGCAATTGGATAACAATTGGGACAGCATTCATCACATTGTCTGTTTCCATACTTTTATACACGCCTTAGGATTGTGCATCAAGAAAGTTCTAGGAGATCGAATATGGCAGCAGTCTGAGTGGTCTGCTGTGCTGGGCTCTGTGCCGTACCTCCAGGCAAGGTGACATTTACCAACCCCCACCCCCCCACCCCCCGACTCTTATCAACCACCCCCAGGAGAAAAAAAGTATTAATTCAAACTTACTGACTATTTGGATTTGCTAAATCATCTGGGACTGCTTTATTGCTAGGATGAAGTTGAATAAAGGAAGGGGGCCTAAAGGAGGACAGCAGACAGGGCCTGGTATTGGGGAATGAGCCAGGACAGGTGGTAGAAGTTGTGGTGGGGGATTTCTTTGGGAACAGTGACCACAATTCTGAAAGTTTTAGAATAATCGTAGACAAAGGTGAGAGTGGTCCTAAGGGAAGAGTACTACACTGGGCCAAGGCCAATTATATCAAAATTAGGCAGGAGTTGGGAAATGTGGATTGGACACAGCTAATTGAAGGGAAGTCCACATTTGATATGTGGGAGGCTTTCAAAGAAAGGTTAAAGATAGTGCAGGATAGGCATGTCCCATTGAAGCTGAAAATGTGTTGCTGGAAAAGTACAGCAGGTCAGGCAGCATCCAAGGAACAGGAGAATCGACGTTTCAGGCATGAGCCCTTCTTCAGGACCTGCTGCGCTTTTCCAGCAACACATTTTCAGCTCTGATCTCCAGCATCTGCAGTCCTCACTTTCTCCTCGAAGATGTCCCATTGAAGGTAAAGGATAGGAAGGGCAAGATTCGTGAACCGTGGTTGACAGGAGAAATTGTACGACTAGCCAAGATGAAAAAGGAAGCATACATAAGGTCCAGGTAGCTAAGAACAGAATTGGGCCCTGGAGGAATATCAGAAGAGTAGTACATGTATTAAACAAGGAATAAAGCGGGCTAAAAGGAGTCACGAAATAACTTTAGTGAGCAGAATTAAGGAGAATCCCAAAACATTTTATTCTGATATAAGAAGCAAGCGGGTAACTAGAGAAATGATTGGTCCACTAAAGGATGATGAAGGAAGGCTGTGTGTTGAACCTGAGAGAATGAGTGAGATTCTGAATGATTACTTTGCCTCAGTGTTCACTGAGGAAAGGAACCTGATGAATGTTGAGACTAGAGGTAGAAGTTTGATTATTCTGGATCACACTGATATAAATAGGGAAGATGTGTTGAGTAGGCTAGAGGTTATTAAGGTGGACAAATCTCCAGGACCAGATGGGATCTATCTTCAGGTTGCTGAGGGAGGCGAGAGAGGAAATAGCTGGGACCCTGACAGATATCTTTGTGGCATCGTTAAACACAGGTAAGGTGCCAGAGGACTGGAAGGTTGCTCATGTTGTCCCCTGTACAAGAAGGGTAGTAGGGATATTCCAGGTAGCTATAGACCAGTGAGACTAATATCAGTGGTGGGAAAATTGCTGGAGAAGGTACTGAGGAATAGGAGCTATTTATATTTAGAAAAGAATGGGCTTATCAGTGATAGGCATCATGGTTTTGTGCAGAGAAGATCATGCCATACCAAATTCATAGAGTTCCTTGAAGAAGTGACCAGGTTGATAGATGAAGGAAGGGCTGTAGATGTCATATACATGGACTTTAGTAAGGCATTTGATTAGGTTCCCCATAGTAAACTAATTGAGAAAGTGAAGTCACATGGTGCGCTGGGTGTTTGAGCTAGGTGGATAAAGAACTGGTTGAGCAATAGGAAACAGAGTGTAGTAATTGAAGGGAATTTCTCGAAATGGAGAAAGGTGACCAGTGGTGTTCCACAGGGATCAGTGTTGGGGCCACTGTTCTTTGTGATATACGTAAATGATCTGGAAGTGGGCGCTGTTGGTATGATCAGCAAGTTTGCAGATGACACAAAGGTTGGTGGAATAGCAGAAAGCATAAGGGACTGTCAAAGAATACAGGAGGATATAGATAGACTGGAGAGTTGGGCGGAAAATGTGAGGTGTTGCACGTAGGCAAGACTAATTCTAGAGTGAATTATACAATGAACGGAGGAGCCTTGGGAAAAGTTGATGGGCAGAGAGATCTGGGAGTGCACTCCGCTGTACCCTGAAGGTTGCTGCACAGGTTGATAGAGTGGTCAAGAAGGCATATAGTATGCTTTCCTTCATTGGGTGGGGTATTGAGTATAAGAGCTGACATGTCATGTTAAAATTGTACAAGACATTGGTTCGGCCACATTTAGAGTATTGTGTATAGTTCTGGTCGCCACATTACCAAAAGGATGTGGACGCTTTGGAGAGGGTGCAGAGAAGGTTTACGAGGATGTTGCCTGGTATGGAAGGTGCAGCTATGACGAGAGGTTGAGTAGGTTAGGTTTGTTTTCATTAGAGAAAAGGAGATTGAGGGGGGACCTGATTGAGGTTTACAAAATCATGAAGGGTATAGACAGGGTGGATAGAGACAAGCTTTTTCCCAGGGTGAAGGATTCAATAACGAGGGGTCAGGCTTTCAAGATGAGAGGTGGAAAGTTTAAGAGGGATACATGTGGCAAATACTTTACACAGAGGGTGGTGGGTGTCTGGAACACGTTGCCAGCAGAGGTGGTAGAGGCAGGCACGGTAGATTCATTTAAGATGCGTCTGGACAGATACATGAGTAGGTGGGGAGCAGAGGGATACAGATGCTAAGGAATTGGGCGAGAGGTTTAGACAGTGAATTTGGATCGGCTCAGGCTTGGAGGGCCGAAGGGCCTGTTCCTGGGCTGTAAATTTTCTTTGTTCTTTGTATAAAGAAAAACAATTAATAGTTGAAATAGCAAGAGACTGGGAAGGAATCCACAGGATTTAATGTACAAAGGCTCAAAGATAATGTTTTACCAAGACTTTTCAGGAGTCCTAATTAAGAAGAGAAGGACATTTGATGATGTAAAGAAAATATGAAGGGATCTGAACACTCAGTACTCCTTCAGGTACCTGGCCGTGTTGCGTTTCGCTCATGGGGGGGGGATGATATATAACTTTGACTCCGCAGAAAAGGCGAAAGACTTTGTGAAGTCTTTGAAATGAAGGACCGGAGTCAGGATGGGGGCATCATTGCGGAGAATGGTATGGTTTTTTTAATTATCCCTTTTTTACTTCCCTTTCCCCCTTTCCTTTTTGTGGTTATGGGTTTTATATGTACAGTTTTGTTGTAAAGTTGTAAAATTGGAATTATTTTTGATATTGGTCAGTTGGGCTCCTTTTTCTTACTGCTGTCCTCTTGATTTTGTATTGGGGTGGCTATATCTATGGTCAAAATGAGTGGGGGGGGGGCGGGGGGGGGGAGAGGGGGAATGGGCATCCATTGTTAACTTTCAGAATGTAAATAACAGGTTTTCTTCATTTGTGAATTGCCTGGGGCTAGAGCACAGCCTCAGCTAGAGGGAGTTAAGATGGTTGTAAGGATTGGGATGGATGCCCCCAGTGGGCAAGGGGGAAGATCTCAAATGAATTGGGGTTATTTGGGTGTTTGCTTCAGTTAAATGCGGTGTTTTGTTTTAGTTGTAGTTGACTTTATAGGAACAGTTTTTAGGTCTCATAGATTTAATATCTTTGTAGCTCATCACGCCTCAGATAAGCTCTCTCCACCTGGGAAACCATAGGCTGCCCTAAGTAACAATGGCTAGTGATTTGTTCAGGTGGTGCACCTGGAATATAAAAGGGAGGTATTCTCCTAGTAAAAGAAAGAAGGGCTTATCAAGCATCAGGAAGGAAAGAGCGACATTGCCCTACTGCAGGAGATGCATCTAACTGATAAGGAACACCTGAAACTGCAGCAGGAGGGTTATGACAGGATATTTTTCTCATCCTTCAGCTCTAAAAGTAGAGCAGTGGCTATACTGAAGAAGGAACCTCCCTTTCCAGATAACGGAGCAGATTAAGGATGAACATGGATGGTTTGTCATTCTTAAAGCCCTAATACATGGAGAAGAATACAGTGTTTTGAATGTATATTGTCCCCCCGGCGGACCCTCTTAAATTTCTAATTGATGCAGTGGCTAAATTAATGAATCTTGGGGTATGCCGTACAATTATAGGAGGGGATTATAATCATCTAATAGATCCAGAGATTGACAGGCTGCCAAAAGGCCTGGCAGGTACGCCCACACAGTCTAAACAGTTGGTGGACATGTGTGAGGAGTTGGGACTAGTGGATGTGTGGAGCATCTCCATCTTAAAGGAAGAGACTTCATGTCCTATTCCTACCCACACAAGTGCTATACGCAAATTGATATGTTTTTATGGCAACTGACAGTTTGGACAGAATTTTGGTGTGCAAAATTGGGAATATAGCTGTTTCAGATCATGTGGCTATCCTGTCTATACCTGACATATGCTTCCTTTTTTTTCTTAACCAAAGCCTCAATTTCTTTAGTCATCCAGCATTCCCTATACCTACCAGACTTTCCTTTCACCCTAACAAGGATATACTTTCTCTGGATTCTCGTTATCTCATTTCTGAAGACTTCCCATTTTCCAGCCGCCCCTTTACCTGCGAATATCTGCCCCCAATCAGCTTTCGAAAGTTCTTGTCTAATACCGTCAAAATTGGCCTTTCTCCAATTTAGAACTTCAACTTTTAGAACTGGTCTGTCCTTTTCCATCACTATTTTAAATCTAATAGAATTATGGTCGTTGGCCCTAAAGTGCGCTCCCACTGTCACCTGTCACCTGTCACCTGCCCTGCCTTATTTCCCAAGAGTAGGTCAAGTTCTGCACTTTCTCTAGTAGGTACATCCACATATTGAATCATAAAATTTTCTTGTACGCACTTAGCAAATTCCTCTCCATCTAAACCCTTAACACTATGGCAGTTCCAGTCTATGTTTGGAAAGTTAAAATCCCCTACCATAACCACCCTATTATTCTTACAAATAGTTGAGATCCCCTTACAAGTTTGTTTCTCAATTTCCCTCTGACTTTTGAAAAAATTTAAAAAGGTTTTCAATAAAAATATTTATTAAAAATCTTTAAAAACAACATTCTAAAAACAAAGGTAATTACACAAATCAGTTTGATCTCAATTTTGAAACAAGTCGAAATGTACAAAAATTAATTTTTTATCTGACATGATTTTCTGGGTCATTGGCCTGAGATTGATGAACCTCTTAAAACTGTCTCACTCTGTGACCTGGGCCATCCATAAGATGAAGACTCAATCAGGTTAAAGAGATGCAATTTAAAATTAACTATTGATTTATCTTAAAGCTTACAAGTTAACTACATTAAGTAAATTAGGTTGTGCTCAATGAAAAAGATGGAATTGAAATTATTTACATGATATATTGCATACATGTTCAAATTTGATATCATGTTTGAATCAAAATATGCACATGTACTTAATTATTGTCAAAATTCCAATTATGGAAAGTTCAGAGCTATTCTTTGTGGATGTTTTGAGAGAAATCACACCAAAACAATTAACTAATGTATTTTAGGTCAAAAATCTTCATTATTCTTCAACCTCTTGGGAAAATAAATATTATCCTTGTTACAACAACAGAGATGGCCTGTTTTGGTCCTTCAAAACTCCAAGGTTGGAATTAATGAAGATGAAATGAAAAGTACATTTGCCTGAGCAGCATTCTTCTATCATGAGATAGTATTGAAATCCACAAGGGTAATTTGTTAATCCCGACAAAAAATATTGTACCAAATATTAATCATATGTATAAATCGAGAAGCTTGAATCAAATCACCCCTTTTCTTGATTGTTATTTTGTGTGTTACATGACGTCCTTATTTTGTACTAGATTGATTTAATCCATTCACAGATTTATTAATGATGTTTGTACTTGTAGCTATGAATAAGTAGCAAAATTACTATATTGATCAAGCATATTTTGTAGTTGACTGCAATAAAATGCAATGTTTGAAGAAATAGTATATGCTTCAGGATAATATGTTCAGAGTAATAAAACTGTAGAGTCTGTGGTGGATTAGCATATTTGTGTTTTCAGTTGTAATTATATTTGATGCCTTTTATTCGAAAATAAGAATTGCTGCATTTCCCCCTCTGTACCAATATTATAATGGCACAGACAGCTGAATTAATTTTATGCTGTAATTCAAGTGTGGTAGCATTTTCTAATCAGGAATGGAATATTTAAATAAGTAAGAAAAAGAAAAGGCTATAAGGACCACAGGACAATATTGAGTGAAGTGCAACATAGTTTTCATTTTCCAGGGTTTTTTTTTTAGGTACTTCTATAGCAATAGAATTAGTACTATTACACATTAAATATCATTGATTGAAAAACAATAGAACTGTTGATGTAGGAAATCTGAAACAAAAGAGCAGAAATTCCAGGAGAAACTCAGCAGGTCTGGCAGCATCTGTGGAGAGAAAGCAGAGTTAATGTTTTTGGTTCTGTTAACTCCCTCCAGGATGATAGGATTCATTCTGAAGGATCACTGGACCTGAAACACTAACTCTGCTTTCTCTGCACAGATGCTCTCAGACCTGCTAAGTTTCTCCAGGAATTTCTGTTTAGGTATTGTTAATTATTATTATCATATGAGTTTCATTGTGGAACAGTAAAAAATAAGTTTGTAAAGATAACAAGTATAATCTAAATCTCCTAATTCATAAGCAAACACACTTCAGCTATGGCTGTATTACACTATGTCAGATATAGCTGAATTTACTTTCTAACCTGGTTGTGGATTGGAGTAGTAGGACGATGGTTGGTGTGCCCAGAATATTCAAACACTCCTAATAATCTTATTTTCATTTGTTGAAAAAAAACTGTTCCTTTTGCAATAACACACTTTGGACAACTTCATGTATTCTATCTGAAACTCTCTCTCTTCTTGAGCTAATCATTTCCATAATTTGACCACTGAAAACTGATTAATTGTGCTTATTCATTGGTGTATTGCGGTGAATAGTAATGAAGTTATTGACAGATGAATGATACTTAACCAACATATGGACATGGTGCTTTATTGCTTCTTTTCCAGTTAATTTATTTTATTCAAAGGTAGTCTAATGAGAGCAATAATGTTTCATTTTGAACATTATAAAATTCCAATTTAAAACATTGACCTTTTGAAGGAGTTTTGTTCTACTCAACTGATATCCAAATATCACCCCAATAAAAAAGTCCTGCATTCACCACTGCTTAGTAATAATACAATAAAGTTATATTTGATGACGAACATTAGAATACAGACTTGGCAAATTAAATTGTAGCCTATATTTAATTCTTCACTAGTGTATAGTTTTGTGATTTCAATGTTACCGTGTTCAATCAGCAATTTGCAGCACAAAAGGGCATTGTCTCACTCATCACATCTATACCTGCTCTTAATTAGAGCAACCCAAATTTAAACACCTCACTCCATTCTCTTCCTAACTCCTTGAACATTAACTACAACATTAGGAAAGTATTTCATGGTGTGACAACTCTCACCAAAAGATAGGCCTTCTGATATTTCTTCTGAGTCATTAATCGTTTTAAACTGATTGCGCCACAGATCGGTCATGAGCTCATTGCATGATGGACAGTCTCAGGGGCTTAATGGTTTAGTCCTCTTCCTATGACTTCATATTACGAACTCACCAACCAGAGAAAATAATGCTTCTGTGGCACTCTGTCAAAGCTCTTCCTAGCTTTAAAAGCCTAAAGTCTTCCATTGAACTTCACTGATTTATTGGAACTTGTTTAAGGGGCTATTGTTCAGTAGCTTAGCCTTCCCCTGAAATGCCAGAGTTTCATCTCTGCAACACCTTTGGGAGGTACCAACCACATAGAACATAGAATGTTACAGCGCAGTACAGGTCCTTCAGCCCTCGATGTTGCACGACCTGTGAAATTAATCTGATGCCCATCTAACCTACACCATTCCAATATTATTCATATGTATGTCCAATGCTTATTTAAATGGCCTTAACATTGGTGAGTCTATTACTGTTGCAGGCAGACCGTTCCATGCCCCTACTACTGTGAGTAAAGAAACTACCCCTCAGAACTGTCCTAAATCTATCACCCCTCAATTTAAAGCTATGTCCCCTTGTGTTAGCCTTCACCATCCGAGGAAAAAGACTCTCACTGTCAACCTATCTAACCCTCTGATTATCTTATACGTCTCAATTAAGTTATCTCTCAACTTCCTTCTCTCCACCGAAAGCAGCCTTGGTTCCCTCGGCTTTTCCTCATAATACCTTCCCTCCACGCCAGGCAACATCTTAGTAAATCTCCTCTGAACCCTTTCCAAAGCTTCCACATCTTTCCTATAATGTGGTGACCAGAACTGTACAAAATACGCCAGGTGTAGTCTTACCCATGTCTTGTACAGCTGAAGCATGAACCAGAATCTTTGCTTTGGTTATCTTTCTTGGTACTATCTAACTTTCATAGGATCAAAATTCTCTCCAACTGAATTTTACAAAACAAGAAGGGGAAAAAAAAACACCTTCAAAGTCCTTGGGACATAAGGACTGCAAATAAGGGCCAGCACTGAACAAAAACACACTGGGGCAGGCTTGGTGGGGGGTTAACCTCAGACATTATACCATCACAGAACTGATATTAAAAGGTCTGGAATTTGGGGTGTTACCACAACAAGGATAGAGAATAACCACCATTTAATCTAATTTACCCTCTCTGCCAAATGGGGTGGATGTCAAACAGATCTTGTGACTCAAAACTGACATCCATTAGGTGCTGAGAGCCTTCAGTAGCAGACTTGTACTCCAACACAACCTGCACCATGTTGACCCAGTATATCATCACTCTGTCATGGTTTTAAACTGGTGAATCAACGCTGGGACAACAAAGGAGGCAGCAGTGGCAACAGCACAAACCTGGGGGTGAGCAGCAGGAGGAGATACTAAGGAGCAGGGTCACTCAAAACAGCAGTGATTAGAGGGGAGTGGAAGACACATGCAGAGCTCCACACATGACTTCACCACACAATTGGTGTCATAGGCTTGGCTGCTCAGAAACTAGGTCTTGAGAGTGAGAGGTGTCCAGAGGTAGATGAAGTATAACGCAGGACCTCTGGGGTTGTATTACTCCCTGTGCTTGGGAGGCCAGAAATAGGGAGATAATGCAGTTGAACATGGTACTGGTATAGGAGAGAGGGCTTCAGATATCTGGAGCATTGGGACCTTCCCCACCACAAGAAGATGGGGTTGCACCTAATCTCCAAAGGGAACTAATATCGCGCGTGTGTGTGTGTGTGTGTTGGGGTGGGGGAGGGGATTGGTTTCTTTGTGCACTTGAGAGACGTTAAACTTGTGTGGGAGTGGTTGGAATCAGAACAGTAGGTCAGCATGTTCAGTGATGGAAGAGGAGAAGGGTGAAATCAAGTTGAGTGGGAAGAACAGATAGGGCTAAATTAATAATCATAACAAAACTGGTAATCTGAAGTGCAATGAGTATAACAGAGGAGCTTAGAGCCTGGATTAGTACATGGGACTATGATGTGGTAGTCATTACAGAAACTTGGTTAAGAGAAGGATAGAGTCAAGAGTTTGGTGCTGGAAAAACACAGTAAGTCAGGCAGCATCCAATGAGC
Organism: Chiloscyllium punctatum; assembly: GCF_047496795.1. Lineage (NCBI taxonomy): Eukaryota > Metazoa > Chordata > Chondrichthyes > Orectolobiformes > Hemiscylliidae > Chiloscyllium > Chiloscyllium punctatum. Next base: position 80,768,701 of record NC_092745.1, read on the forward strand.
AGGAGAATTGACGTTTCAGGCAAGAACACTTCATCATGATGGGCCTTTCCTGATGAAGGGCTCTTGCCCGAAACATTGATTCTCCTGTTCCTCAGATGCTGCTTGACCTGCTGTGCTATTTCTGCACCACTCGACACAGATCTCCAGCATCTCCAGGTTCTTTACCCAGAGAGTAGTGGGGGCATGGAATGCGCTGCCCGTGGGAGTGGTAGAGTCAGAATCATTGGTGACCTTTAAGAGGCATTTGGATAGGTACATGGATGGGTGCTTAATCTAGGTTAGAAGTTCGGCACAACATCGTGGGCCGAAGGGCCTGTTCTGTGCTGTATTGTTCTATGTTCTATCTGCAGTTCTCACTTTCTACTAAGAGAAGGACAGGATTGGCAATTCAATGTTCCAGGGTTTCAATGCTTCAGGCATGATCGAGGGACCTAAAAGAAGTGGGGGAGTTGCATTATTGATTAAAGAGAATTCACAGCTGCACTAAGAGGACATCTTGGAGAACTCATCTAGTGAGGCTACATGGATAGAATGAAGAAATAAGAAAGGTGCAATCACTATGACAGTCTAACCCAATCAGCCACTGATTAGCTGATAGGAGGTGTTTACCAATGATTGCACAATGTTCAGCACCATTCACGACTCCTCAGACAGTGTAGTAGTCCATGTCCAAATGCAACAAGATCTGGACAATATCCAGACTTGGGCCGAGAAATGGCAAGTAACGTTCTCACCACCATCATCAATAGGAGACAGCCTACCCAATGCCCCTTGATATTCAATGGTGTTACCATCACTAAATCCCCCACTATCAACATCCTGGAAGTTGTCATTGATCAGAACTGGACTCACCACATAAATGCAGTGGCTACAAGAGCAGGTCAGTGGGCAGGTAAACTGTGGTGAGTAACTCACCTCCTGACTCCTCAAAGCCTGTCCTCCAGCTACAAGGCACAATTCAGGAGTGTGATGGAATACTCCCTACCTGCCTGAATGAGTCAGTTCCAACAACACTCAAGAAGCTTGATATCATCTAGGACAAAGCATCCTCTTTGATTGGCATTACATCCACAACCATCCACTCCCTTCACCACCGATGCTCAGTAGCGGCAGTGTCTACAAGATGCACTGCAGAAATTCACCTAAGATCCTCAGACAGCACCTTCCAAACCCATGAACAGTTCCATCTAGAAGGTCAAGGACAGCAGAAAGCAGACCACCTTCAATTTCCCCTCCAAGCCACTGACCATCCTGACTTGGAAATTTATCGGAATACCTTCACTATCACTGGGTCAAAATCCTGGAATTCCCTCCCCGATGGCATTGTGCATCAACACACAGCAGGTGGACTGCAGCAGTTCAAGAAGGCAGCTCACCACCACCTTCTCAAGAGCCATTTGGGACGGGCAATAAATGCTGGCCAGTCAGCAAAGCCCACATCTCACAAAATGAATAAATTGAAAAGAGGAACAGATATGTAAGCAGATAATGGTAAAATGTAAACACAACACGATTGTTGCAGTGGGTGATTTTAACTTCACTGGGACTCCCTTAGTGTTGAGGGCTTAGACAGGGCAAGATTTGCTTAATGCATCCAACTGGGATTCTTGACACAGCACAGTACGTAGGAAGTCCAGGTAGTGTAGGGACTGTATTAACCTTGTATTGGGGAATGAGCCTGACCAGATGATCAAAATTTAATGAGAAGCATTTTGGGAACAGTGATTAAAATTCCAGAAGTTGTAAGAGTTATGGAAAAGGATAGGACTGGTCCTTGGGTGGAAGTGCTAAACTGGGAGAAGGGTAATTACAACAGCATTAGGTAGGAACTGGAAAATTGGATTAGGGGCAGCTGCTGGAAAGTAAATCCACAACTGACATGTGGTAGTCTCCTTAAGCACGTGTCTGACAGCATGAAAAATAAGAACGACAAGATTCAGGAACCTTGGATGACAAGGGATGCTGTAAGATTAGTTAAAAAGGAAAAGTATATATAATGTTTAGGGAACAGAAGTCATACAAGGCCCTTGAGGAATATAAAAGCAGAAAAGAACTTAAAATTAGGTGGGCTAGAAATGTCCTTGGCAAGTGGGATTAAGGAGATTCTTAAGGCATTTTATATGTGCATTAGGAGCAAGAGAGTAACTAGGGAAAGCATTGCTCCACTCAAGGACAAATGAGAGACTTTTTGTGCAGAGCCCTAATAAGTGCGTGATGACTTTAATAAGTACTTCACATTGGTATTCAGCAAGGAGAAAGACATGGAGAAAGGTAAGGTTAGAGAATTCTTTGTTACTCTAAGACATGTCAATATTAAGAAAGAAGTGGTGTTGGGTATCTTGAATGAAAAATCAGAGGATAGTAGGTGCCTGGAACACGCTGCTAGGGGAGGTGGTAGAAACAGACAAGATGGCAAAGTTTAGAAGGCATTACAGGTAAGGACCATGTGCGTGCAGATGGAATTAGTTTAGAATAATATCATGGTCGGCATAGACATGGTGGGCCGAACAGCCTGTTCTTGTACTGGACTATTCTATGTCAGAGAAGGTCATAAATTCTGTGTGATTACACGTGGTCATGTCAGGAGCAGTACCAAGCATCCATAAAATTGTGTTAAGATGACATGGGTGAACTATTAAAGAGAGTTAAAAGCTAGCAGTGACAGGACCAAGTATTCTTAACAAGACACAATATAACATGTGCTCCAGCTACTGGTGTAGCTGGTTGCCTGGAAACAACAAAAAACAGATTTGAATTAGGCCAATCATTTTAAATTATTCCCCCCAACAATACCAATTTCCAATCAAGTTTGAATTGAGTATATTGACAATCTTAAAAGCCAATGACACAATTAGATACTCTGGGGTATAAGACCAGGGAAAAATCGAACATTTGAGAGAAGAACTGCCAATTCCCAGCATGTAAACAGACTGTCTGAAAAATAGTTCTCTTAAAAGGTACCTTTTCCAATCAGTAAGCTGTGATGCAGAATCCGTAAGAAGAAGAAAAGAAGACACAGGAAGATCCAAATAGAAAAACCGAAAGCTGAGATAAGAAGTTGCATTTTGTCAATCTTAATCTGGAGTTTTATCAGACTAGTATTATAGAAGGGAAAGTACCAGATAGGTTAAAGTAAGGAATTGTAAATAGTTAATTATTCTCTGTTATACTTTAAGATATAAATTTGTTAACTTTTACTTTAAATGGGTCTTAGCCACTCAAATTTTTACAGAGTACTGCACAGGATAAATCTTTTCTGTGTTGCTGGTTTTAAATTAAGCAGGAAGATTTGCCCCATGTCATAACAAATGAGATGACAACCTGGTGAAACTATACAACAGGACTACTTGTGTCAAACAGCAGAAGCAGCAAGTGACAGACAAAGTAATTCCATAACCAATGGACAAGATCTAAGGTCTGTAGTTCTGCCACATTTAATTGTGAATGGCAGTGGAAAACTAAACAACTCACTGGAAAATTAAACTCACTGCTCAAAGATTTCCATTTTCAAAATGGGGGAACTCAGTACATTTATACAATAAATAAGGCTGAGCATTCATAGTAATCCTCAACTAGATGGCCCAAATAGATGATACATCTTGACCTCCTCGAGTGGTCCACAGCATTACAGATGCTCGTCTTTAACCAATTCAATTCACTCTATGTGAAATTAAGAAATGGTTGGAGGCACTGGATAATGCAAAGACTGTGGGTCCTGACAACACTTCAGTAACTGTGCACCTGAGCATGCCATGCCCCTAGCCATGTTGCTTCAGTACATTTACAATACTGGTATCTACCTGAATGTGGAAATTTACCCAGCGATGTCCCATACGCTAAAACAGGACTTACCAAGACCAACCTAACTGTTGTCCTCAGTCTACTCTCAATTATCAGTTATGTAATGGAAGGAGTTATCAACAGTTCTATCAACCAGCACTTGCTTAGCAACAACCTGCTCACTAATCCTTAGTTTGAGTTCTGCCAGGGCCACTCAGCTCCTGACCTCGCTTCACCCGTCATTCAAACATGGACAAAAGTGCTTAATTAGAGAGGTGAGCTGAGGTGAGAATGACAATTCTTGACATCAAGGCTGCATGTGACCCAGTGTGAGATCAAGGAGCCCTAGAAAAAAACTAGAATCAATGGAATTCAGGGGGAGCATATTCTGCTAGTTGGAGTCACACCTGACATACAGGAAGATGGTTGAGATCAGAGGTCAGTTATTTCAACTCTAGGACACCACTGCAAGAGTTCCTAAAGGCAGCATCCTAAGCCCAACCACCTTCAGATGTTTCATCACTGACTTTCCCTCCATCATAAAGGTCCAAAGTAGGCGTGTTCCCCAATGTTCAACACAATTCCTGACTCCCCAGATACTGAGGGTGTCAATGCCTAAATCCAGCAAGGTAGGACAATATCCAAGCTTGGGCTAACAGATGCTAAGTAACATTTGTGCCATGCAAGTGCCAGGCAATGAACAGCTCCTACAGACAGATTCAAAGGCATTACCATCACAGAATCTCCCACTATTAACACTCTGAGGTCTCACCAGAGACTGAATTGGACCAACTATATAAATATAGTGGCGACAAGAGCAGGTCAGAAGTTTGGAATCTTGGGCTCATTTTCCATGCAATGCAACTACGTGGATGTGTAAGCATTCACTCCCTCCACCCATTGTTCACTAACAATCCTGAGACAGCACCTTCCAAACCACAGCGCCATCATGTAGAAGGACAAGGGCAGCATATACCTGGAAACACTACTACCAAGTTCTCATTATCCTGACTTGGAAATACATAATTTAAGATCTCTGCCTTCTATCCAACTTGCTTAAATCTTTTCATTTGTTCTTTGCTCCACTCCCATCTTCTTACTTTCCACTGCTTGATACTAACTTATAAAATGCTAAGTCTCTAACATCTTTCAGTGGTTAACTTCCATCTTCCAGCTTATAGTCCAATAAGGAAACATACATGGTCCTTTACAGCTGAATAAAAATAGCAACTGTCTGTCTACATTCCGGGTGCCATTTGGGAGATTCAGATAGTTGCACCTAAAATGTGGCATTTCAATTGCTCCAGAGGAGTAACAGCACAGACTGCATGAGATAATTTGCAATTTGCCCAGACTGGGAAGCTATACAGTGAGTGATCTGCCAGTAAATGGGTGCAGGGACACAATAGGAGAAGCCACTCCTGACCACAATCAAAATTTTGTGAGAGCTAGAAACAGCTCATCAGCTAAACCTGAAAACCGCAAGAAAAACTTGCAAATTAAAATGCCTGAAGTCACGTAAATAATGAAGTCACCCTGCAGTGGGTGATTAGCAAGACAAAGACCAGAAGCAATCCTAATGCAGCAAGGATATCGAGCTGCATTTACATCCAGGGCATTAATGCAAGGAGAACAATTTTACTCCTGGATCCAAACAATGCCTGGCTTGTCTTTGCTTGTGAGCATTTTCAACAACATCTATTGAGAAGAGACAAAAAAGTGTACCATTGGTTCTAACCAAAAGTCACTTCAAAGTATTTACCTCCAATTTACCTCTGGAAAGAATATCACTCGCTTCAGAATAGCTGGATGTGACATACATGCAAGGGAAAATTATATATATCGTTGAATGCTATTAAGAGCAGCACACCCTATAAAGAAAAACAAAAATGCTACAAGAGTGTGTGAAACCTAGATTTAACATGCAGCAGCAGTTCAACCTGCTTTGGAAGTCACAGACTTTAACAAAGTCATTGAACCTTGGTCAAATCAAGAGAACTACAGACAAAGGTACAGAATACTCTAAAAGCATGAAGTCACAAGAACACATTGGATATGCAAAGATGAACTGACCGTCTAGGATGGCAGATATATTATTCAAGAAAGTAGATTCAACATCCCTAAAACATTAAGAGACACACAAGGAATGGAATCGAAGGTGAAAGAGATGTTCTACTGGGCAAACAGGAGCAATAAAATCAAGGCTGACTGTAGCCAATGCAGTGTTTTTATAATGAGAGCACCCAGTTAACAAGCTAAAGACCTGCTGATGGCACACAAAATCCGGGCAAACTGCTGGGGATAAGCCTCTTCTTTCTCATGGTAACTATTACTCTTGACACGAAGTGACTATTCAGAATACAGGAAAATGGAAATGCTGACTTTAACAAGTACTAGTCAGGCTGCAGAATTAATGAAAAAAAATCAGTCATTATGCCAGTAACGAGGGCCACTGTTCTTCAGTCCACAGCTGAAGAATTCATCCTCTTCATAAAAGGATTAGGAAATGTAACATAATACATCACAACAGCATCACCAGTCTAATGGAAAGGGCTAAAGAGGCATTGAAAATCACCAAATGAGGGCCAATCATACACACATTTAATGTTGTCAACAAATGCCAGTCCAAGTAACAATTTGGGACTTGTGCAGAACAGTTGTTATCTTGATTGTAAGTGTTGCAAGTGAATAACTAGATACAGGTCATTCTGCTGTAACGTGTGTTTCGTTAATGCAAATTCACTGTAACGCAGTTGATGAATTGGGGACACTTGCTAAAGTACAAACTTTTAAAAACACGCTTTGGCTGTAACACGATTACATTGCCAATACTTTAAGTACTGTTTCGAAAGCCCAATTTTTCCATAATGCGTGGTTGCACAACAACGCAACCATCGCATTCTAGAACTACCTGTATACTATCATAATCACAGATATATGCACACAACTGGAGAAGCAGTTCTTCCACTGCAGTACAGCCATCAATGTGATCTGAATTCATCAACCTACACAAGACCAACCATAGGTCCCAAACCTCCGCAGTATCTCAACAATGGGAAAAAAAATGTTACCACACGCTGCAGAGAAGAACATCAGCCCAACGAATAGCCAACAATCAGCACTGGCCTCATTAAGAAACTGACACAACTTAAAGACACATGGCGTGTATAGAGATTGATGAGAATAACTGCTAGTGCATGACAACAATGGTGTGCATTGTGGGTAACTATATGGAAGGAAAGATGTTTGGGAACAAAGTTCAATACTATACTGATGTGCAACCTGGATTGTTGTGGTTATGTGACCTCTACCTTGAGCAGCTCACGACAGGTATCCATCTTACAGCCAGTTTAATAAAGATACAATAAAATCCAAATGGTTGTTCTGACAGTTTGTGACAATTGGAACCTTATTATTCTCGGATGGAGGGCTCTGTCAACCACACTGGATTGGAATTCTCACTCAAGAAAAACAAATCAGAAGTGTTCGTGTGCAAGGTTGCATCATCAGAACAGATACAGTGGAGATATAAAAACTTAGAGGTAGAACAGAACTATTAAGGGAGGCACAGTGCAAAGTAGTGTAGTCAAATGCAGCTTTAGGAGTTCATTGGTCTATAGTGAATATTCATCAATGGCCAATTCCAGAAATGAAGACAGAGAGCTTGAGGAAGAAAAGGGAAAAGTCATAGACGGACCAAATGGAAGAGAAAGGGGAAACTGGAAACAATGTCAATGAAATGCTATGGTTAAGGGTTAGAGCTGGAGATGGCACTAACACAGTCATGAAGGTCTCAGAGAAAAATGTGGGATGTGATTGGAGTAGGAGTGGAATACTTAATGTTCTATTTTTTCCTCAAAAAAGGGAGGCACGAATAGTATCAGCAGAAACCAGTAACAACAGTTTTTATTTGGAGGAAGTCAGTGAAGTTGATCAGACTGAAAGAAGGTTTTGCCAGGTGTTTAGTAGCACGCTGCAGGATGAGGCCTGTTGAATCTTTTTTAACCATGATGAAGGTGTAGTGGAATGACATGTCCATAGTTTAAAACAAACAGGTATGGCTAGGAAACTGTTGAACTGTCATAAGGCATTAGAAGAGTACTTTTGGAATCAATATTGAGTTCAAGAACTTTAGATCATGATCTGTTTCCAATTTGTGTTTTACTTTTTGTTGGCTTGTTTCTTCTGTTATCTCTTTAGGATGGTAATAGTTCTGAAGGGGGCTCACACCCACCACTACAAGATATTATCAATTAAAGATTGATGAAGCACTGGTGGTGTAGTCTACTTTCTATTTATATGTTTGGGTTTCTGTGGATTGATGATGTCATTTCCTGTTCTTTTTCTCAGGGGGTGGTAAGTGGGATCCAAATGTACCTACGAGAGAAGGTATAAAACTTGACCTAGTCTTGGGAAATAAGGCAGGGTAGGTGACTGAGATGTCAGCGGAGGAGCATTTTGGAGTCAGCGACCATAATTTAGATAGTCATAGAAATGTACAGCATGGAAACAGATCCTTCGGTCCAACCTGTCCAGGCCAACCAGATATCCCAACCCAATCTAGTTCCACCTGCCAGCACCCTGCCCATATCCCTCCAAACCCTGCCAATTCATATACCCATCCAAATGCCTTTTATATGTTGCAATTGTATCAGCGTCCACCAATTCCTCTGGCATACGCGTATTACCCTCTGCGTAAAAAGGTTGCCTTTATATCTTTCCCCTCTCACCCTAAACCTATGCCCTCTAGCTCTGGACTGCCCGACTCCAGGGAAAAGACTTTGTCTATTTATCCTATCCATGCCCCTCATAACTCTGTAAACCTCAATAAGGTTACCCCTCAGCCTCCGACGCTCCAGGGAAAACAGCCCCAGCCTGTTCAGTCTCTCCCTCTAGCTCAAATCCTCCAACCTTAGCAACATCCTTGTAAATCTTTTCTGAACTCTAAGTTTCACAACATCTTTCCGTTAGGAAGGAGACCAGAATTGCATGCAATATTCTAACAGTGGCTGAACCAATGTCCTGTACAGCCGCAACATGACCTCCCAACTCCTGTACTCATACTCTGACCAAGAAAGGAAAGTATGCCAAAACGCCTTCTTCACTATCCTATCTACCTGTAACTCCGCTTTCAAGGAGCTATGAACCTGCACTCTAAGGTCTCTCTGTTCAGCAACACTCCCTAGGACCTTACCATTAAGTGTATAAGTCCTGCTAAGATTTGCTTTCCCAAAATGCAGCACCTTGAATTTATCTGAATTAAACTCCATCTGCCACTTCTCTGCCCAATGGCCCATCTAGTCCAGATCCTGTTGTAATCTGAGGTAACCCTCTTCGCTGTCCACTACACCTCCAATTTTGGTGTCATCTGCAAACTTACTAACTGTACCTCTTATGCACGCATCCAAATCATTTATGTAAATGACAAAGTAGAGGACCCAGCACTGATCCTTGTGGCACTCCACTGCACACAGGCCTCCAGTCTGAAAAACAACCCTCCACCAGCACCCTCTGTCTTCTACCTTTGAGCCAGTTCTGTATCCAAATGGCTAGTTCTGCCTGTATTCCTTGAGATCTAACCTTGCTAATCAGTCTCCCATGGGGAACCTTGTCGAACGCCTTACTGAAGTCCTTATAGATCACATCTATTGCTCTGCCCTCATCAATCTTCTTTGTTACTTCTTCAAAAAACTCAATCAAATTTGTGAGAAATGATTTCCCAAGCACAAAGCCATGTTGACTATCTCTAATCAGTCCTTGCCTTTCCAAATACATGTACATCCTGTCCCGCAGGATTCCCTCTAACAACTTGCCCACCACTGAGGTCAGGCCCACCAATCTATAGTTCCCTGGCTTGTCTTTACTGCCCTTCTTAAACAGTGGCACCACGTTTGCCAACCTCCAGTCTTCCGGCACCTCACCTGTGACTATCGATGATACAAATATCTCAGCAAGAGGCCCAGCAATCACTTCTCTAGCTTCCCTCCGAGTTCTCAGGTACACCCGATCAGGTCCTGGGGAATTATCCACTTTTAACCGTTTCAAGACATCCAGCACTTCCTCCTCTGTAATCTGGACATTTTGCAAGATGTCACCATCTATTTCCCTACAGTCTATATCTTCCATATTCTTTTCCACAGTAAATACTGATGCAAAATATTCATTTAGTATCTCCCCCATTTTCTGTGGCTCTACACAAAGGCTGCCTTGCTGATCTTTGAGGGGCCCTATTCTCTCCCTAGTTACCCTTTTGTCCTTAATATATTTGTAAAAACCCTTTCGATTCTCCTTAATTCTATTTGCCAACGCTATCTCATGTCCCCTTTTTGCCCTCCTGATTTCCCTCTTAAGTACACTCCTACTTCCTTTATACTCTTCTAAGGATTCACTCGATCTATCTTGTCTAAACCTGACATATGTTTCCTTCTTTTTCTTAACCAAACCCTCAATTTCTTTAGTCATCCAGCATTCCCTATACCTACCAGCCTTTCCTTTCACTCTGACAGGAATATGCTTTCTCTGGATTCTTGTTATCTGATTTCTGAAGGCTTCCCATTTTCCAGCGATCCCTTTACCTGCGAACATCTGCCTCCAATCAGCTTTCGAAAGTTCTTGCCTAATACCGTCAAAATTAGCCTTCCTCCAACTTAGAACTTCAACTTTTAGATCTGGTCTATCCTTTTCCATCACTATTTTAAAACTAATAGAATTATGGTCGCTGGCCCCAAAGTGCTTCATCCGGAGGCTCACTGAAGATGTTACCTAGTATGGTGATGAAACGTCTGAAAATGAACCTTCCAGCTCAGTGAGCAAACCTACATCCATGGATAATAAATGCTGGCTTTATCACCAACAGTCACAAAACAAGTTTAAAAATTATACAGCATGGTTGCTGCTTTTATAGCATTTGAATTTCAAGTAAAAGTAGTAGCAAGGAAGCCCACATCGGTGAAGACTAGAGAAAAAATGGGCCAAAGTTGTAGTGAGGTGACAGGCAGATCAAGATTCTATCACAGCAACCAGGTTTGTGATGTGCTTTAATTGATGCATTGGCAATCATATTCCTGCGTGAAAAATGTCACACCACTATTTAAGAACCCAAAAAAAACTGCAGCCTCAACGCTCTTACATCAGTAGTAGGAGACAATGAGAGATCCTGGAATGCTTAACATGGGAATAAAAAATAGTTCTAAATTTGCAGATGACAAAGCTAAGTATGATGCAAGGGGAAAAAAAAAATCAGCTTGGCTCAGTTGGCTGGATTGTTGGTGGACAGAACAGTGTGATGCCAACAGCGAGAGTTCAATTTCCATCACCGGTTTGAGGTTATACGAAAGACTCTCCTTCTCAACCTTTCGCCTCGCCTGAGGTCTGGTGGCTCTCACGTTAAATCACCACCAGTTGCTTTTTCTCAAATAAGAGAACAGCCCCTATGGTCTGGTGAGACTATGGCGACATCATGGTGCAAGAAAGATGTAAAATGTTTTCAGCAGGATTTGGACAGACTTGATGATTGAGCAAGAACATGGCAGATGGAATATTTGGAAAATATTATATTTTGGGAGGAAGAATAAATGTGCAGAGTGTTTCTCAAATGGTGAAATGTTGGAAAGTATAGATGTGTAAAAGGACTTGAATGTACTAGATCAGTTAGTCACTGAAGCTAACATTCAAATGTAGCAAGCTTTTGGAAAGGCTAATGGAACATTAGTATTTATCACCACAGAATTTGAATACAGAAGTCTTACTTCAACTGAATAGAAGTCTGGTTAGATCCACACCTATAGTACTACATGCAGTTTTCGTTGCCTTACCTCAGAAGAGATATTATCATGGAGGGAGAGCACAGAGGTTTGCTAGACTTGCTCTTGGGTTAGTGGGACTGTTCTATGAAGGGAGATCATGCATCTTGGCTTTGAAGAATAAGAATTGATTTCGGTCAAACCGACAATATACTTAAAGGGATAGTCAAGGTAGATACAGCTCAGATATTCCCTTTGGTTGGGGAGTCTAGAACCAGGGCATAAGTTAAAAATGAGGTAGATGCCTTTAGGACTGAAATGAGCAAAAATTATTCAAAAGCGTAGACAACCTTTTGAATTCTCTACTCTAGATGGTTGTGGAAGCTCTTTTTTTGAGTACACAAAGTTGATAAATTTTTTTATTACCAGTGACGTCAAGGGTTGTGGGGATTGTGTGAGTAAAAAGCATTGAACCGTTTGATCAGCCATAATCATGAATGGCCTGCTCCTATTCCTAAATTTCTGAAAGGGTGGGATTTTGAAATTACAGGGCTTTACTTTTGATTGCTATACAAAGATCCAAAAAATAACTCTCAAACTTTGCACTGTAGTCATCACAGCTTTAAATGATTATATTCAGTTGCATTCCGTTAACGTTCATCTCTGAACACTCAATCAAGGAAACAGAATTATTCATATGATCAATGTTGAATACAAAAAGAAAACTATTATTGAAGTTGAAGCAGGTTAAGTAAAGTCCCTAGTCTTCAAACCAGCTTATTCACTCAGAACCCATTTGTAACACAAGTACTCCAGTATATATTTTGAATAAAAAATTACAAATTAACAATGTTTTCAGAAACGTTAAATATTTGAGTCTAAGAAAATTCAGATTCCAAACTACAACTCATCAGACTAATGTAAATCTACAACCATAGACAATAGGAAAAAAAAAGGCTCCCATTACTTGGTTACTTAGTAAACTTGGTTGAATGCCATGAATCAAATTAGAAAGAAGCTTGTTTGGCCTGTTACCTATTTGATGGATAAATCCTGGAGGAAAACATCAAGGCTGGTTAATATCTGGGATCACTCAAAAATATACAATTAATGGGAACATTGCTAAAACCTGATATAGAACTGCCCATTATTCAAGCTACTAATGTCATGGAGCTCCTCAAGAAAGATTGGTTTTAGGGAAGGTTTGATTGGAATATATAGTTTCTATATAACCAGAACATCATCTACAACAAGAATGGATTTCAACCAGAGATGCATTAGCCTTATTCTGACTTTTAATTTATGATTAAATGAGCAACATCAATTATTTTAAAACAACAGAAAGAGGCAGAGCTTTATTTTAAGTATAGCTAATCTTTAATCAACCACACTATGTTTTAAAATAAATAGTGTTTTTTTTAAACAGATAATGCAATATGAGTAGATAATGCAGAATGAGTAAGAGTTTGCATAATGTTCTATTGATGTGGAAATTATTTGGTCCAGTAATGCTCAATTGGGCTAGAGCATTACTTTGCTATTTGAAATTAGATACTATAATAAAATTACTTTTGTACTTCCAGTAGCTATTGTCACTGATCATGTAAATACCCCATTAATATTGATTCACACCTACACTTCTTTCCATTTATATTGAATTAATGAAAAATTTACCACATATACAGCGCCAGAGACCCGGGTTCAATTCCCACCTCAGGCGACTGACTGTGTGGAGTTTGCACGTTCTCCCCGTGTCTGCGTGGGTTTCCTCTGGGTGCTCCGGTTTCCTCCCACAGTCCAAAGATGTGCAGGTCAGGTGAATTGGCCATGCTAAATTGCCCGTAGTGTTAGGTAAGGGGTAGATGTAGATGTAGATGTAGGGGTATGGGTGGGTTACGCTTCGGCGGGGCGGTGTGGACTTGTTGGGCCGAAGGGCCTGTTTCCACACTGTAAGTAATCTAATCTAATCTAATCTAATCTAATATAGAAAAAAAATAAACCAAATCAGAATATGGTCTTTATTGTTTGATAAATTATAAATATCTTGATCATTACATGATACGAAACATGCAAAACACAAGTAATTAAAACAATGGCTGTTACTTTAATACTATGTAACTAACCACTTTATTACAGAAACAGCTTCTCAAAATACATTTTAGTGCATTGTATCAACAAAGGCGAAATTTAAAATGACTATTTATAAGAATTATTTTAAGACATTTATGACCTACCATTTTTATGACAGTATCAAAAATGTCCCTGCAGCAAAGCAGTTCCTTTATTTAGGACACTTGTCCAGTGTTCAGCTTTAGTTTTTAATCACTATATATATATATATATATATATATATATACACACACACATATATATATATAGATATGCGCATATATAAAAATTATCCACCAGCCAACAGTGCAAACAACCAGAATTATTTTTCTTCCTGTGCCTGGATCAGAAAATTCAATCAACCTTTCTGCAAATATCTCTGCAAAACTGAATGAAACTTATCACTACGAAATACAAAAATACCAGAAAGGTCAATCTCTTATTGCTAGTATAATTAAAGAGGTTATTTTTGACTAGATCTATGGACTTGAAGTCAATTTTGTTAAAATTTTGCCAAACAAAAATATTTATCCACAAAATACTATGATTCCATATGACGCTGGTGTCAAAAAAAGACAATATAATTACAAATCCAACATTTTGTATTTGCTGTTAAACTTTCTTCCTCATTTAAATTCTGACCCTGTGGGATTCACAGAATTTGGGCAGATCATTCAGAACATTATGATGGACTGGAATCCAAAGTCAATACCAGATAGACTCTCAATCCGAGCCCAGTATTATTGCCAAGCATGTGCTAGAGACATGGATGCTGCTTTTAATGCTTATTTATTTAAAGCTTCACATATTAGAAATACCTCGGCAGCAAACTGCTTTTATAGGTATATTACGCAATTATTTTATGCCACTATTCGGAAACAAAATGTCAAAATTATTCAAGTCAAAAAAAAATCAACGTTATACGGTTCCACACTTTATGTACTGATCTTAAGAAAACTACAGTGCTGTAAACAATTAAACTTGCAGGTTAGTTTTGCACTCAACAACCAATGACACTGTCTGCTCCAGTTGCTTAAAAGGTCAATACACAAACTCTTTTTCAGAGTGAACTAAAGTGACTGAGTGACAAATCTGAGGGGAAACTCAGTTCTTAAATAAATGAAAGAATAGCTTGCATGACACCAAGAGAACAAAATTTGCAACATGCTCCATAGAAAAAAAATCTTAAAATCTTGTTCTCTTTGAAGCATGCCAGTGCAGCACTCCCATATTGATGGTGTTTTGTCCAGCATTATTTTAAAGAAGTGGGTCTTTGTGGTAGCCAGCATTAGTAAAATCAAACTTACTTTGGTGATTGATGTCAGCTGTTTACATTCCACACAGTGGGATCCACTAGCGTGTACACAGCACAGAAGCAACATGAAAGCAGTCTTATTTACCTGCACAAAAGTGGCTCTATTTACTGCATTATATATACAGTACCCAAGTTGTTGAACCTCTCAAATTCAGAGCTGATCATGTCCTGCAAGAGTTTAGCAAAGGGCAATCCTAAAATAACAGTAGTCATAAATCTCTCCAACATTTTGCCTTCAACTAGTCAGATGTACACACTAAATGTTTGTCAAGGGTGATTAAAATGGTTTTGCATTCTCCACTGAGAATAATGAAAGTTTCTGAAACTTCTAGATTAATGTGTTGACGGGACAGAGGTGATTACCATATACATGAAATTTGAGTTCACAAAGGAAATCTCTTTCACCTCCTTCCTTCAGCACCAATTAAAGGCTCAAAAGTACAAAAACAAATTCACTTTTGTCTTGATCAAATTAATGAAAACCTGTATTGTACTAGTTTATGAACCTCCAATGAGTTTGATTAGCTACTTCACTTTGATGTTTTATTACTTACTCAAGTAGGATATTGTAGAATGATTCATAAAAAAAAGTGGGGAAAGCCCAAAGCTAACATGTTAGGAATTTCTATTCTATTGGGATACAAGGAAATTTTGCACAATAGTGAAATACTGTTTAAAAGGTGCAATTGTAGCAATTAGAAGTCAGTACTTCAGTTTTAAAAAAACTCCATCAGTCCAAATAGATTTGATATTCTCCAACCCTTGTCCCCTTATGGAGTAAATGCATTAATGAGTTCTGTTTGAGAAAATCTTCCATCTTTATTCGAATCAAACTGCTGAAGTTCTTCAGGTTTAGGGGTTTGGATCCCAAATAAATTGTAGAGATCTTGATAAGAGAGTTGGCCATCATTAGATTTAAGGAAGAGATCTTGTAGAGCTGCAAGAGTTAAAAAAAAGACTATGAAATGGAAAGACACAAGATTTCTTAAACAGCAATACAAAGGCACTTTAAAAAGGTCTTTCACCACAACATCAAACTATTAGAGAAAGCTTAGTTTGAAGGCATACAGACCATAGGCAACATAGGGTTATGTGCTGGTAAACTGTATGGTTTCAACTAATCCATTCTATAAACAGAAGGGTCCTTACACAATTGATGATCTTAATTCACATCCAAACTCACTATACTTCGACAAGTCTTTACATGGAAGAATTGTGCACCCAGCTGAAAAGAATCTCATGGTCTCAGAAACTGTTAGTTATTGACAGGTGGAACTCCCTCACACAATTATGTAGCAACTTTTGCACAATAAAAATTGGTTAAAGCAATATGGAGAGAGGGCAGAAAAGTGGGGATGAGGAGCGTATCAGCCATGATCGAAGGGTGGAGCAGACTTGATTGGCCAAATGGCCTATTTCTGCTCCTATATCTATGAAAAGGCTCCAAAACAGGAGTGGTATAAAGTAAAATGTGACATCAAGCCATAAAAGATAAATAGGTTAGATGAACAACAACTTGGTCAAAAAGGTAGGCTTTCTTAAAGAAAGACAGGCAGAGAATGGGAAAGGTTTGAGGAGAAAATAACTGAGTTTAGGGTCTTCTTAGTTGAAGTCACAGTAACCAATGTTGGGGCAAGTAAAATTGGGGATGTTTAAGACATGGGAAATAGAACTGCATAAATTATGCAGTTGTGAAGTTAAAATGGATATGATGGGGATGTGAGAGGCGATGAAGGGATTTGAAAACAACAGTGATGATTTAAATGAAGCATTGCTTTTTTGGAACAAATATAGGTCAGTGAACACAAGGATGATGGACAACTGGAGCCTGATGCAAGTGGGCAGAGTTATGGATGACCTCAAGCTTATGGAGGGTATAATGTTGAAGGCTGGCTTAAACTGCCTTGATCAGTTAAGTCTAAAGTTAACAAAAGGCATTAAATGAGACTTTCGGCAGCTGAGTTGGCACAGGGGCAGAGTCAGGTGACGAGTTAGATTAGATTCCCTACAGTATGGAAACAGGCCCTTCGGCCCACACCAACCCTCCAAAAAGAGTAACCCACCCAGACCCATTCCCCTACCCTATATTTACCCCTGACTAATGCACCTAACACTATGGGCAATTTAGCATGACCAATTCACCTGACCAGCACATCTTTGTATTGTGGGAGGAAACCAGAGCACCCAGAGTAAATCCACGCCGACACGGAGAGAATGTGCAAACTCTACACAGAGGTAATTTTTAAAACCTAACCTGCATTGTTCTTAGCCTGGAGAGGTTTAATAGTAGCACATGGTGCAAAAAAGGTGGTAAAGCATTCAATTTTCCAATTTCAATATTGATCATTTGGACACATTTGTAACCCAATTGTTTAGTCATTCTTCTTCTTTACACTAATCTGTCTGAGCAAACATCTGCACCCACAATAGGGATTTAAGAATCATTTTTAAAACGAAAGACAAAAAGGCCAGCAGAACAAATCTGAAATTAACAATTTGTGGCAGAGGTGGAGATTTTGATCGATCATTAATGTCAGTCAAAACAAAGAGCTATTTTGCTGATTTCACCTTCTAGATCTTGGTCCATAGCCCTGCAGGTGACAATATTTTAAGTGCCTATCCAATCAGTTTAAGAAATGCATTAATAGCTCCTTTCTTTTATGCAGCCAGTTCCAGACACCCACCATTCTTGCGCATGAAAATGTTTCTCAATTCTTCACTGATTCCTCTGCTAATTAATTTACAATTATGTCTCTAGTTCCTGACCTCTCCAAAAATAGAAATAGGTTCCTCCTACCCATCCTGTCTGGTGTTATGACACAGTGTGAACTCTCCAGCTTAATTTAAAACCAGCAACACAGAAAAGATTTATCCCAAGCAGTAATCTGTGAAAATTCAAGAGGCCAAGTAAAAATTAACAACTTTATTTCTTAAAGTATAACAGAGAATAATTAACTAACTATTTATAACTCCATCCTCTAACCTTTTATTTACCTTCCTCTTCCACAATACTAGTCCGATAAAACTTCCAATTAAGATTTACAAAACAAAACTTATCTCAAAACCAGGCAACTTTCGGTTTTTCTGTTTCAAACTGTCTCTTTTCTTCTTAGGGATTCTGCTTCACAGGTTACTGATCGATAAAGGTACTTTTAAGAGAGCTATTTTTCAGTCAGTCTTTTTGTATGCTGGTAGCTGGGCAGTTCTCCCCTCAACTGTTTAATTTTTTCCGGTCTTATACCCCTAAAGCATTGGAATGCATCATTGGCTTTTAAGATTGTCAATATACTAAATTCAAACTGAATTGGAGTTTAGTATTTTTCAGGGTACAATTTAAACTGATTGGCCGAAACTGGCTTTGTCGTTTACAGGCAACCAGATAATTTAGCTTTCAACCAAGTGGTACATTGTTATCTTATTGAGAACATTCGGTACTGTCAAGTAACTCTACCAGCTTTTAACTCTCTTAAAGGTGCATCTTCATAACACTTCCCCCCTTAAGAAAAAAATGAACCATCATAATGAAAAGGTGGCTTCATTTTTTCTCTACTTTTTAAGCACATTACCCAACATACAGATAACTTTAATATATGTGCACCGTTACTTCTTTCCATAGACGTGCATAGATATAAAACATTAAATAAAGACTAAATCGCATCTTAACTTTCAGGTAAATCCACGATGATGCATCTGCGATTACATTCTTTCGACCCGCAACATATATGATTTTTATATTACAAGTCTGTAACATTAGACACCAACAAAATAGTCTCATTCTTTTCTTTAAAGTGTTCTAAGAGTGTAAGCAGACTGTAATCAGCGCACACAATTGTCTCCAACACATTAAAAGGTTGCAAGGTCAGTACCAAACTCAATAGTTCCTTTTCAATTGTAGAGTTTTTCCTCTGGTGGATGCTGATCTTCTTCAAAACATAACTGACTGGCAGTTCAATCCCATCCACATCTTCCTGTAGGAGTACACCTCCAACTCCTATGTCACTTAGCATCAATGGCGACTTTAAAAGGTTTTGAAACATTTGGTGCAGCTAAAACTGGTTTGGTGATTAATATGGCATTCAAATGGTCGAATGCCTTCTGGCATTGTTCTGTCCACCGAAACGGTGTGTTCTTCTTCAACAAATCAGTTAACGGTGCCACTACACTGTAGAAGTTTGGAACAAACTTCCGATAGAATCCACTGAGTCCCAAGAATTGAAGCACCTCTTTCTTAGAGGTTGGTCGTGGAAATTCCTCGATGCCTTTGTCTTTGTATTCCGTGAGGTCAACCTTCCATGACCGATGTTATGTCCCAAGAACGTCACCTCTGCTTTCGCGAATTCAGTTTTATTTAAGCTTATCACCAATTTTGCTTCTTGTAGTCATTCAAAGTGCTCTGCCAACTGTACTAGGACTTAAAGATCACTACATCGCCCAAATAGACTGCACAGTTTATTAACCCAGCCACAACTCTGTTCATGACTCTGGAACGTGGGGATTCCAAAGGGCATCACTTTAAACTGATATAACCCAACTGGGATTACAAATGCAGAAATCTCTTTCGCCGTTTCTGATAAAGGTATCTGGCAGTAACCACACATTAAGTCTAACTTGGTGATGTAACTGGCTTGTCCAACTTTCTTGATACAGTCCTCCAATCTAGGAATTGGATATGAATCAGATTTTGTGATGCGTTGACATTCCGATAATCCACGCAGAATTGTTGAGTCCCACCCGGTTTGGGAACTAAGGTAATCGGCGAATTCCACTCGCTCTGGCTTGGTTCGATGATGTCCTTGTCGAACATGACTTCCACCTCCATCTGGACCTGTCTGGTTTTGAAAGGATTAAGCCGATGGGGGTGTTGTTTTATTGGAGCAGTAATCCTTCCGTCTACTTCATGTACAATTGCATTAGTCCTCCCTATCTGATTCTTATATATGTCCTTATACTGCAGTAACAAATCTTTCAATTGCATTCTATGCTCCTGAGACAGATAGCTTACTAACCTATCCCACTGCTCAAGGACTTCTTCATTTTAAAATCTATTTTGAGGCACATCAAAATCCTGTTTCTCCTGTTCTTTCTCTCTAGTATAATATGGTTTCAACATGTTCACATGACATACCCGATACCTCCCCCCCACCTGCCAAAATCTGGCATCTTTACAAATTAGTTCATCTGACTCAGCTTTTTCTCAATTTGATAGGGATCACTAAACCTGGCTTTAAAGGGATTTACTATCACTGGTAACAGTACTAACACGGTATCCCTCGGGGAAACATCGATTGTCAGAGCTTTTATCTGCCACCTCCTTCATTCTACATTGTGCCCCCTTTAGGTCTGTTTTGCTAACTCAACTATTCAATTTAATCTCTCTTTCATCTCCAATATATAATCCTAAATGTGAGATCTCTGACTGTCAATTTTTCTTTAATTAATTTCAAAGGGCTTCTCACTTAATGACCGAATATTAACTCAACGGGAGTGAACAGAGTTGATTTATTTGGGGCATCGCTAATGGCAAACAACACGAATGGGATATCTTTACCCCAGTCATTCAGGTAGGCCTGACAGTATACTCTCAACATGATCTTCAAGGTCTGATGTCACCTTTCTAAAGCTCCCTGGGATTCAAGATGATAAACACTGGATTTAAAGTGCTATATACCTAAGCTATCCATAACCTCCTTAAAACAGCCTATCACTAAAATTTGACCCTTGATCCGACTGAATCCCTCTCGGTAGCCCATACCATGTGAAGAAAGTTACTAACCTCTCTTACCACCCTTTTTGCCTTGATACTCCGTAATGGAATTGCCTCCGAAAATTTGGTAGACACATCCATTATGGTTACCAAGTACTAGCTCCCACTTTTAGTTCTCAATTATAACCCGCATGAAAGGGTCTTCAAATGCAGGAATCGGCAACAAAGGTGCTGGTTTTAATTCCACCTGTGGCTTACCTATCATTTGGCATGTATGACACAGATGGCAAAAGTTAACCACATCCCTGTGCATTCCAGGCCAATAAAAATGTTTTTGTACCTTAGCCTGAGTCTTTTGTACCCCTAAGCGACCTCCTACAGGTGCTACCCGTAACACTTCCTGTATGCATGCTACCGGCAACACAGTCTGGTGCACTTGGGCCCATTTCTCCTCTGTACTAACCTGCTGTGGTCTCCATTTCAGTCTTAGGATTTTACCTTTCAGATAATAATCCTCCAGAGTAATTGCTGCCTCCGTTTCAGAGTATGCATCCACATATATATATTTTATTGTCTTGTCTGGCTGTTGCAAGTCCCTTAGCCTTTCAGGACTAAGCACTTCTGGCTGACCCTCTGCTTGTTCAGGATTTTTTCTTCACCATTATCTCAAACAGGGTATCTGCTAATTGAACCTCAACTCCTTCATCTTTTTCTTTACTTTTTGCTTAGTGCTGTGACTTATGATAGTGGGACCTGGTTACCATACAGTCTGGGGAAAATACCAGGATATTTCTGTTTAACTCTTCAGTTTCTTGGTCTTCCTTGGTTTTCTCCAAAATAAGGGGTATCACTTCCACCTTGGATCCTGCCAAATCGTTCCCAACGACAAACTGAATTCCTGGAACTGACACTTTGTCAATCACTCCCATGTAACTCCCCCAGTCTTAAATTGGCACTCCAACCTGATCTTGCATACAGGAATGCTAAATTTCTGTCCATTTATCCCGCAAATTGCTACACTCTCAGTAACATATGAGAAAGACTTCATGTTCGCTAATCTCTTACTATCAGCAATTGGTTAGATCCTGTATCTCTTAAAATTATAGCTTCTTGCCCTTCTCCCCCTGTTCTTTCCAAGTAAACTTTACCCAAAGAGGCAAATTCTTTGTAGAGATCAGGTGCTAACCCCATACCCAGCCCCTGCCTAGGCAGTGCACTCTCCTGTAGTTCCTCAGCTCTTGTTCGGGTCTCCTCTACTACCTTCACTAATGCCACTGGCTTAGCTTCTTTTACATCTTTTCCTACAGCACCTTTCTTTAACAACCAGCACTATGACTTTATGTGTCCCACTTTCTGGCAGTGAAAACACCTTTTCCCAGTGCCCTTCTGAAATCACCAGCACTGTAATTTTCGATGTCCCACGCTATTACAGTGAAAACACCTGAGGCATTTCTCCTCCTGTCCACCCTCTTGGGCTTCTGTAACCTGTGATAAAAATCTTACCAGTGTGCTCGACTCCTGGTTTCGTAGTGTAGGATCTCCCTTTCTCTCAACTTCTATCCCTCACAGGACGAAATTTTGGTCGGAAGCTTGTCTTATGCAACAAGATGTACTTGCCTGCTAATTCTGCTGCCCTTCTCACTTCCTGAATTTTCTCTTCCTCCACATCTTACCATTTCTGGAAGTGAGTTTTTAAACTCCTCCAGCAGAATAATCTCTCTTCGAGCCTCAAATGCCCTATTTTCAAAGCATGCACCCTTCGATCAAAATGACTATGTTTAATTCTTTCAAACTCAACGTAAACCTGACCTAGTTCCTTCTTTGTGTTTCTAAACCGCTGTCGATATGCTTCCGGTACCAATTCATAAGCACTTAAAATAGCCTGTTTAACCCCTTGATAATCTCTTGACACCTCATCTGACAGCGCAGCAAATACCTCACTAGCTCAGCCTACCAGTTTAATCTGAACTAGCATTACCCATAAATCCTTGGACCACTCCATTTGCCTAGCCATTTTTTCAAATGAAATAAAGAAGGCTTCAACGTCTTTCTCATCAAAATATGGCAGAATTTTGACATATTTATCACTACCCATTCATGCAGTGTTTAGTTCTGATTGCACATTGCAGCAAGACTGTGAGAACAGAGTAAAAAGGTCAGAGTAAATTAACAAGGATGTCACAGGAATGGAGAATTTCACATGAGGCAAGATTCTATAATCTATGTTTAATTTCTTCTGGAGATTTATTCAATTGAGGTTTATAAATGGGAGGTGCCCAGTGTTAAGATGTGGAGCGTACTGTACCTTTAAGACAGTCAAAGGTTGGTAGAGCTACTTGACAGCACCAAGTGTTCTCAATAAGGTAACAATGTAACGTTTGGTTGAAAGCTAAATTATCTGGCTGCCTGGAAAGTAATAAACTTCCCTTGTTGTGTTACATTCAGGAATCTATAAACACATAGCAAGGTCCCCCTGTATTTCTATATTTGTCGGTACCTTATATTTATTGTGCATTCCTTTATCTTTCATCTCTAACATATCCTTCTTTGATTTGAAATCCATTTATCAATTTTCTGTTCATCTGACCAAACCACTGACAATTTTATATCGATCTCACCATCAACTACAATCTCAAAATCATCATGGCACAGCTGGAAGCCATTTGACTCATCAAGGGCATTTAGAAAAATGCAGGTAACACTCTATTCTTGTTGGCTTCTAAGTTTATGACCTAAAAATCTCTATTTCCTAATCTTCACCAGCTCTTGATCAAGCAGCACCTTGATTTTCAAAAGTCTCATCTGTCCTTTTAAGACCCTCCATCACCTTTTACCTCTGTGAAATATGCTGCCCACACCTCTTGGAAATACCTATGCTTCTCCAATTTTGACCTCTCGAGCATCTCTATTGCAATTGCTCTACCATGAGTGGTTGTCTTCAGCTGCCTAGACCTTAAAATTCTAGAATTCCCACAGAGAACTGTCACAAGTTTCTCTCACAGTGATTCCTTAAAACTTACCTCTTTCAAGAGACTTTGGACCATCTCCTCAAGTTGCATCTTTTGTAGTACAGTAAAGTACCTTGGAATATATTTATACTGTGCTTTTAAATTAATAGGTTGTTCACCCCATCACAGTTTATTCTAAATCATTGTATAAGGCATGAAAAAGAGACCAAGAACAGAGTTCAGCAGAAGTCCCGGTTACAGTTTTTTTAGCCACAACCAACCAATTTTGCACTCATTTTACCATATACCTTTGGTTCTCACAGGCTTAACTTTCCTGACCAGTCTGTAGCGGATCTTGTCAAGAATATTCTAACATCCTTGCAGACCTCAAGCTTTCTACATTCATAAATCTCTTTGTTTCTTCCACAAAAAAAGTCACACACCCCTTTCCTTAAATTCATGCTGACTGCCCTCAATCATCAATATCTTTTTCAACAAAAATTCAACTGCACTCGAAAGAACAGTAGTCGGGGGGGGGGGGGAAGAAGAGGAGGAAATGCTACTAAAGGAATATTATGGGATAGAAAAGGGGGGGAAAATAAGGTAGGAAACTAGAATTTCCCTTTTTGGTTTTCCTAAGTATTGTTTCCTACTGATACCTCAGAATCAGAAAGCAAGGCACAGAAACAGACCAATGACCCACTTGCTTTAGGACTGAATCAGGGTAAAGCAATTCTATCATAATTCATATAGACTTATAGAAATGTACAGCATAGAAATAGACCCTTCGAAGATTTACAAGGATGTTGCCCGCTTTGGAGGATTTGAGCTATAGGGAGAGGCTGAACAGCCTGGGGCTGTTTTTCCTGGAGCGTCGGAGGCTGAGGAGTAACGTTATAGAGGTTTACAAAATTATGAGGCATGGATAGGATAAATAGACAAAGTCTTTTTCCCTAGGGTGGGGGAGTCCAGAACTAGACAGCATAGGTTTAGGTTGAGAGGGGAAAGATATAAAAGAGACCTAAGGGGCAACTTTTCCACGCAGAAAGTGGCACGTGTATGGAATGAGATGCCAGAAGAAGTGGGGGAGGCTGGTACAATTGCAACATTTAAAAGGCATTTAAGTAGGCACTCTCACTAGTAAGAAAAGCAAAGTTTACAACTGGACGGCACGGTGGCTCACTGGTTAGCACTGCTGCCTCAGCACCAAGGACTTGCATTTGATTCCAGCCTTGGGCCCCTGTGTGGAGTTTGCACATTCTCCCAGTGTCTGTGTGGGTTTCCTCCCACAGTCCAAAGATGTGCAGATTAGGTGAATTGGCCATGCTAAATTGCCCCATAGTGTTCAGCAGTGTGTAGGTTAGGTGCATTAGTCAGGGGACATATAGGGTAATGGGTATGGTTGGGATACTCTTCGAAGGTGCAGTGTGGACTTGTTGGGCTGAGGGACCGGTTTCCAAACTGTAGGAATTCTATTTCAAATTCTACAATAATCAACAGATTGGTAGATTAACATAATTTAAATATTGTCCTGTATCTGGGTGAATTGAATCATTATGTAGACAATATGCAAACACTTTGGCAAACAGCTCTAGAGATCATTGATTCTGTATGATCATCACATCAACTGATACCTCTAAATATGCATTTAAATTGACATAAAACTTACATCAAATATCACAGCTCGATATCAAGTAAGAATGATATACAACTCACCTTTCAAATTGCTAATTCCAGGTGAAGAAAGATGTTTTAATTTGACATTCCTTTTACTGTTTTTTTTAGGTCCTGCTTTTACTGGAAGTGTGGAAGACAATACAGGTTTCATTGTGGTAACTGAACTTGTATTACCTGTAGAACAAAAGCAGCATTACAAACAGTTCTTTTTTTGTAACTCAAGTCTTCAGACCTGCAGGGACAAGTTACAGTCTACAGCATGGAAACGGGCCATTCTACTCACCTGATCCATGAGTACTTATAACTCAATCTAAATGACCTCTACTCATCCTGCCTTTATATCTCTCTACACTCTTCCTCCCTTGTGTATGCATCAAATCTTCCCTAAATTTGTTTTCGCAATTCTTTGCCTCACCATGCTGTGTGAAGAAATTCCTCAAACTCTTAAGGACCAGATGTTGGTAACACTGGACAATTCAATTTCCAGAGTGAAACTTGGCTCCAAAGAAAAGATAAAACTCATGGTCTATTTGTTTATCACGGTGCTCAGAACAGAACATATTCGAGTGCCAACATAATCCAATAAAAGGACATTCACGATACATGAATTCTTTTGCACTATATAAAAGCACTTTGAATACAGTCTGATAAAAATATAGATTTAAGCATCTTAACATCAACATCACCCTGTTTCACTTTAAGGCTCCATGTTCAGTGGGTAAAGCTGCACTTTGGTTCCACACTAGCAAAATTCTGCATTTACTCAATGTGAGTCCTTTGGTCAATGTACCATCCCGTAACCCTTAGGCCACTAACACAGCTCACTCATTTTGTGATGTGGATTCCTAAAACTCCTCTTCCACGCAGTCCTGTGTTCCTGGATTTTTTTCACTTGCTAACATTAAGCCATTCAGGATTATTTTTCTCCTTCCTTGAGATTTTGGAGACTGTAGAACTGCATTGCAGCTGGTACAGGGTTCTTGTCGCTGAATGATACTGAAAAAAAATTCCTCCCACTCACCAACCTTCTGGATGGTTATGTTTTACTTTCTAAAAAGAGGAGCTTTTGCTTTTGTGTCATAGGGTGCCTTGTTAGAGCAACACAGACTTTTTTCCCCCCCTTTCTCCTGGGTTTCTGAAGTACAGAATAACTAAAGTTTTTTTTAAAACAAAGACTTCAATAAATACACATATAGCCCAGAAATCCAGCATCAGCACCAGAATACAAAATATAAAATAAATTAAAACTACGCTTTCTTCCCTTCTTAATACAACATAGAAATGTAAATCAAAAAGTTATATATGGTTTTGTCTACTTTAGAATCTTAAGTTTCCAAGCCATAAGAAAATAAATACTCATCAGTTACTTGGAAATCTCTCTTTTCCATTGTTACCGGCTTCAAAGGACTCAATTTCCCGATCTTGTTACTCATCTATTCCATATCATTACTTATACATCGTTGCCTTGTTTTTCCTAACAAAATAAGATATCCCTCATATTTGAACTTCAGTTGCAATTGATCCTACTCTTTGCATGTTGTGCTTTGGAAACTGCTGCCATCTGCCCCCCCATCAATCCAGTTTGAGTAACAAAGCTGGACAATGTACGTGAGGCCATTTATGATGGTCAGCAATGATGATCCAAATAAAGCTCCTTGAGATACATCAATTCCTACTTTCTGCCTTTCTCTTAGCTTCCACTGTGGTTTTTTAAACCATCTTTGCAATCTATTATGTTGCCTGGCCTCTGATTTCACAAATTTTTATTACTAGGAGTTCCCTATTTGACACCTTATTGTAAGTCTGTGCTTAACACATCTATTGTGTTGCTTTCATCTTGTGATGAAATGGTCCCTGCAGTATAATGTTTCCAGAGACTTCAGAGGAAAGTTTTAGGTTTGTACCTCTAAGTATTTATAATGTTTCTCTTTTGGAGTTTCAATCATAACCATAAAGCTGCACATAAATGTTGTGTAATCTTGTTATCCTGATCAACTGTCAGTAAAATTGCAACTGGATATTCTGACGCTAAAGAAAAGATAATTTAGCATTTTAATTGAATCTAGTTTGCATGAAAAATATTTCTCCTTTTACATCTGAATTAGGTTCTAGTATTCTGAAAATCAGGTTTTATTTTACTATCAAAGTATAGAGAGAACGTAGGGAAATAGATGGTGACATCTCGAAAAATGTCCATATTACAAAGGAGGAAGTGCTGGATGTCTTGAAATGCATAAAAATGGATACATTCCCAGGACCTGATCAGGTGTATACTAAAACTCTGCGGAAAGCTAGGGAGGTGATCGCTAGGCCCTTTGCTGAGATATTTGCATCATCTATAGTCACAGGTGAGGTGCCAGAAGACTAGGGGGGTTGGCTAACGTGATGCTACTATTTAAGAAAGGTGGTAAGGAAAAGCCAGGGAACAATAGACTGGCGAGCTTGACATTGGTGGTGGGCAAGTTGTTGGAGGGAATCTTGAGGCACAGGATGTACATGTATTTGGAAAGGCAAGGATTGATTAGGGATAGTCAACATGACTGTGTGGGAAATCATGTCTCACAAACTTCATAGAGTTTCTTCAACAAGAAAGAAAGAGTATTTATGAAGGCAGAGTTGTAGACATGATCTCTATGGTCTTCAGTCAGGCATCTGACAAGATTCCCCAGGGGAGACTGGTTAGCAAGGTTAGATCTCATGGAATACAGAGGGAACTAGCCACTTGGACACAGAACTGGCTCAAAGGTAGAAGACAGATGGTTGTTTTTCAGGTGGAGGGTTGTTTTTTCAGACTGGAGGCCTGTGCGCAGTGGCGTGCCACAAGGGTCGGTGCTGGATCCACTACTTTTCGTCATTTATATAAATGATTTGGAAGTGAGCAAAAGAAGTATACTTAGTAAGTTTGCAGATGACACAAAAATTGGAAGCACATTGGACAGTGAAGAAGGATACCTCAAATTACAACCGGATCTTGATCAGATGGGCCGAGAAGTGGCAGATGGAGTTTAATTCAGATAAATGCCAGCTGCTGCATTTTGGGAAAGCAAATCTTAGCAGGACTTATACACTTAATGGTAAGTCCTGGAGAGTGTTGCTGAACAAAGAGACCTTGGAATGCAGGTTCATAGATCCTTGAAAGTAGAGTTGCAGGTAGACAGGATAGTGAAGGTGGCGTATGGAATGCTTGCCTTTATTGGTCAGAGTATTGAGTACAGGTGTTGGGAGGTCATGTTGCGGCTGCATAGGACATTGGTTAAGCCACTGTTGGAATTTTGCATGCAATTCTGGTCTCCTTCCTATCAAAAGGATGTTGTGAAACTTGAAAGGGTTCAGTAAAGATTTATAGGGATGCTGCCACTGTTGGAGGATCTGAGCAATAGGGAGAGGTTATATAGGCTGGGGCTGTTTTACCTGGAGTGTCGGAGGCTGAGGGGTGACCTTATAAAATCATGAGGGGCATAGATAGGATAAAAAGACAAAGTCTTTTCCCTGGGGTTGGGGAGTCCAGAACTAGAAAGCATAGATTTGGCGTGAGAGGGGAAAGATGTAAAAGAGATCTATGGGGCAACATTTCCATGCAGAGGGTGGTACATGTATGGAATGAACTGCAAGAGGAAGTGGTGGAGACTAGCACAATTGCAACATTTAAAAAGACATCTGGATGGGTATATGAATAGGAAGGCTTTAGAGAGATATGTGCTGGGGGAGGGGAGTCAAGTGAGGCTAGACTAGGTTGGGATAGCTGATCGGCATAGAAGGGTCTATTTCCATGCTGTACATATATATGATTCTATATCTGCAAATGGATCTACAGGTCGTTCTACTACAACATGCGTTTCATCAATGCAAATTGGCTGTAACACGACTGACCAATACAGGACGCTGGTTCGAAAACAAACTTTTAAAGTGTATGTTGGCTTTAACACAATTGCATTGCCAACACTAAGTCCTACTTTTACTGCGTGATTTTTATATAGTGTGGAGTCACACATCGCATGATAGAAGATATGACTGTAATCATAAATACATAACCATGGACCTCAAGGAAAATCAGTGAAGAAAATCCACAACCATAGTCCTTACCCTTTAGCAGAAACAAGTCACTGAAGTCAAGTGAACTGACTAAACCCTCACAAGAGAGGGAAGGAAAGAAACATGAAAATTTACAATTGGACAATGCACACAAATGTAAATTAAAATAAGAACAATTTTGCATGTATTTTTCAAACCAAAATCAAATGTTGAGAAGAGTGTGATCTTAAACATTCACTTAGTTTCCTCTTAATAGAGATGTTGCCTGATCTGTTTATTTGTTTTGTGGATTCCAAAATCTAATCACTCTTCCTTCATTACAGCTTACAAGATAGGTTTGTCAAAGTAAATTGAGCTAACCACACTGATGAGATGGATAGTTTTTTGAATAGTGAAGGAATTAAGGGTTATAGTGAGAGGGCAGGTAAGGCCACGAAAAGATCAGCCATGATCTTATTGAATGGCAGAGCAGGCTCGAAGACCTACTCCTGCTCCTGGTTCTTACGATCCTATGTTACATCCTTTTCAAGCAAAGTGTCCCAACCCCAAACGTCCAATTCTAGCTTTGAGCATGCCCAATATTAATCCTTTAACTACCAGCAGTTGTGTGTTCAGAGCTCTGGAATTTCCTCCCCAAAACCTCTCTACCTACCTTCTTTTTTGAGACATTCCTTAAAATTTCCCTCTTTGACCAGTTCTCTCACACACCTTAGTACCTCTTCATAGTTTAGTGTCAAATTTTGTTTGTGGTATCTTGGGATGATTCACCTTGTTAAAGAAGCTATACAAGTTGCTATTGCTAAAAGCACAGAATTACTGAATTAGTTCAGTTGTTCAAACAATAATCAGTTTTAATTGCAATGTTGTTTTCCTGTCTGTTTTTATTTATTTGTGCAACTTTTCCTTTTAGCCTTGAATGTATTTGTTCACTTGAAGTTTGTATTAAACTTCAGTGTCTTCTGCCTTTTTCTCATTACGCATTTCAAGATCAATTTTCCAAAGTTGCATATCAGCATCTGGTTAAATTGAGGATTTCAGTTTGACAATTTATTCTCTCGACCATTTTTTTGCCATTTATGCTGTTAGTCAATAGGAAATTCAAATCAATAGCAACAGTTGTTGTAATATTTTAACCACAATCCAACCTATTCCTAAAAAAACTTTCCATTCCTCAGACTGCAAATGCAAAATCATCACACCAGAACAAAAATGCTTAGCCCAAAATGGGTGGAAGAAATTTTCCATACGCAATCAGTATTTTGAATCTAAGTAGCCATAAGAAGCAGATCATTCCTTCAGAATACATTTCGATGAACAAATCCAATTGTCTTTCTATTCTGGATAGATGAACCAAGGTAGACGGAATGATTTTGTGTTTACCTTGTTCCCTCTTTCTCACTGAACATCTAAATTCAAGAACTTGGGGAATTACAGAAAAAAAAACATGTATTCTATCACCATCCAACTCAACAAAATGTGTCAAAGCATCATTTTAGGGAATGGAACACAGCATGTTATTCTAAGTGTTAACAAATTCATTACACTTTGCTTGTTTCAGTCTATTTGCTTTTAAGTATTTTTAAAATCTACCTGGGAACACATTATTACACTTCTGTGGAAGGTGGGTCTACCACTGCACCGCAACAGCATTCATGTTTGCTTTTATATGCAACTGATGATTCCTACCTAATGAACCCATCTGCACTGACAGTATAAATGGCTTAATCAATCCTACATGCTTTCAAAACCTAGCAGCTATGAACGTTCCATGTCTTATTTTCAAACATCACCTGCTCTCAATTTAATTAAAGATCAATCTTATAATCTCAGGTTCTGTCATCTGACTCCTGTTATATAGACACCTTTAACCTTAAATTGGTCACATCACTTTACAAAGGATTCAGCTGGGTTCTTTAATTAACCTAGTTGTTCCTTTTCCAAACAAGCTTTTCTTTTGAATGTCAATTGTATGTTCTTTCCTTAAACTAATGTCAATACCAAGGAGGAATCAGTATGCGATTTTCTCATTGCTTAATTGACATTGTATTCTCTTCTATTCTAAATAGGGCTTTTGTTTTACCCACATTGAATAGCTGCATTTGTCCATCCTTATACTAGGCAGTACAAATGTATGGATGACCAATCCTCATCACTTAATAATACCAGTTCCCTGGGAGACAAGAAAAAAAAAGTCCTGTTAAGTATTTCAGGAAAGGCACTAGAAAATTAACAAGACTTTACAAGCCATAATTGCACATTACACAAATTCCCTTAAAAAGGGTCCCCTCTGAATATATCCAACATCCATGAAGAACCATTTATTCAGCAGTTGTATTCTTTAAAGTATTTTGTCTGCTAAACCTAGTGAATACTCCAGAAAATGATAACATTCTCCATTTCTACTGCCTCACTAGATACTATTCTACTCATTCACTGCCTGTTGTTATGAAATCAGGTCTTAAACATATTCACTTTTTCTTTCCCATATTTACCTGCCTAAATCTAACATTCAACATCGACCCATTTTTTGGGATGAATCCATACCCTCTATTCACAATTGGCTCTCTCTCAGAGAAGATTTTTTTACTAAGAGACAGTTTCATAAGTATCAGCGGCACCCAAGTGCCAAATTTGTACTCTCCACATGTAAGCTCAGATGGCATCAAGACACAATTTTAGAGGACTGCTGATTTGATACAAACATGCATTTCCCATACTGTTCACAAACAACAATGTTTTCAACAATAGTAATTCATGCACTCCTACATGCTTTACAGTCTTAAGACAAGCTACAGCAAACACCTTAAAGCACTGAAAAAGATCCTCCATATATGGTGGCAAGAAAATTCACTAGGAGTGCTGTCTCCCAAGTTAACATGCACACATTGAGGTGCTAATTAACTGAACATATTTCTGCTAAATGGGACACATGCACATGCCGGATACCAGACTGAAGCAAATGTCTACTCTGAACTCAACTCAGACTCTGAGAAGAAGAGATAAAACAGTGATGTACTAAAAGTATCCTTGAAAATAAATTCAAACATCTCTGTTGACTCATGGAAGTCCCTGGCATGTGAATAAAATACTGAAATCACTGAATTTCAGCAGATTGGAAATCCATTAATGTGACAAACCTATTGTAAGGGAAAGGGAGACAGGAAAAGGAAAGGAGGAAGCAATAGGTTAATTGCCCTAATACCTGTTGTTGGGAAAATGCTAGAGCTCATTATTAAGGACGTTTAGAAACGGTTAACATAATCAAAAGAGGGGTTAGGCCTTTATTCACTAATGCTTAGAAGATTTGCAGCGATCTTACTGAAATATGTAAGATGCTGAGGAGATTTGATAGGGTGGATGCTGCTAAGATGTTTGCACTCAAGTCTCAAACAAGGGTACACAGTTACAGGTAAGGGGCCACTCGTTTTAAACTGAGATGCAAAGCATTTTTTTCTCTCAGAGGGTAGTGAATACCTGGAATTTGAGAGAGCTGTAGAGGCTAGATCACTTAAAGTATGTAAAAGGAGATCGATTGTTTAGAAATATTGGGGAGTTGAGTGTTATGCCGAGCTGACATGAAAAAAGTGAGGAGGCAGTTCAGCCGTGATCTTGGTGAATGGCAAAGTACACGTGAGGAGTCAAATGGCCTACTCCCCTCCTACTTCTCATGTTATTTGTGTCCTTAATGCTACAGAAGTACTCCTCCCTCACCTGAGGCAGTAAGCCTCAGGTTTAAACAACATCTCTAATGATAGTACAGTCCAATGATCTGGAAGGACTGCATTGACTTTTAACTTTTTAAACTTCAAAGTTAACTGGACTGAAATTTAATAAATCCTCTAGATCAGATAAGCTTCATCTCAGTGCATTGAATAATATGGCTAGAAGGATAGTGGATACATTGGTAGTTACTTTTCAAAGTTCTGCAGATTTTTTTAAAAGAGGAAAGGACAAAATAGAAATTTGCAGACCTTTTAGTTTGACAGAGTTCGGAGTATGGTAACATCTATAATAAAGTGTGTGATAGCTTCATATTTGGCACAGACATGGTGGGCCGAATGGCCTGTTCCTGTGTTGTACTATTCTATGTTCTGGAACCAGACATTTAGAAATGAATGGTAAAAATAGACAGACTTAATGTGGCTTAATGAAAGGGAAATAACATGTGATAAATTTTGAGGATATTACTTTAGCTTTGATAAAGAACTAACAGTAGATGTGGTAATATTTACACTTTTGGAAGACTTTTGATAAGGTCCCATGCTGCAAGTTAGTAAATAAAATTAGAATACTTGTGATTGGAGGAAATATAGTTGCTTGAATTGAGAACTGTTTAACAGCCAGAAAGCAGAAAATAACAATACATGGATTATTCTCAAGCTTCAACTAGTGGAATGCTGTGATAATCAGTGCTAGGTTCAGAGTTACTCACAGTCTATGTAAATTTTTTAGATGTGGGGTCAATTGTAGTATTTATAAATTTGCTGACGGCACCAAAGTGGATGGGAACACAGGTTGAGGCTTCAAGATAACCTGAAAAATGTGTTGCTGGAAAAGCGCAGCAGGTCAGGTAGCATCAAAGGAGCAGGAGAATCGACGTTTCGGGCATAAGCCCTTCTTCAGGAATGAGGAGGGTGTGCCAAGCAAGGTAAGATAAAAGGTAGGGAGGAGGGACTAGGGGGAGGGGCGTTGGGAATGCGATAGGTGGAAGGAGGTTAAGATGAGGGTGATACGCCGGAGAGGGGATGGGGGCGGAGAGGTCGGGAAGAAGATTGCAGGTCAAGAAGGTGGTGCTGAGTCTGAGGGTTGGGACTGAGATAAGGTGGGGGGAGGGGAAATGAGAAAGCTGGAGAAATCTGCATTCAAGATAACCTGCACAGGCTAAGTGAATGGGCTAGGACATATTCAAATTGTATTCCATCTGACAAGAAAATCAAAGGTATTATATTTTTCAAATGCTGAGGAATTGGCAGCACAGGCGTCCAAAGGGATACAAAAGGATATCTCTGCTTATTAATCACATAAAGCTAGTGTGCAGGTGCATCAAGCAATTTGGAGGGCACATGGCATGTTGGCCTATACTACAAGAGGAATTGAGTACAGAAGGAAAGATGCCTTGCTGCAGTTGTTTAGTGCCTTGATGAGACCTCATCTTGAATGTTCTGTAGTTTTCACTCCCCTACCTAGTAAAAAGGATAAAATTGTCATGGAGGGAATCCAATGGAGGTTCACTGGATTTATCCATGGGGTGGCAAGATTGGATTGTTTTACAAACAAGATTGAAGTAACTTTGACCTGCATTTTCTAGAGTTTTGAAGAACAAGAGTAACCTCATTGCAACTTACTAAATTTTTTTCAGTGAGTGGCAAGGTGGACGTAGATAAGATACATCCCCAAGTGGTCAGTCCAAATACAGTGGACTTTGACCTCAGGACATAGGGTAGATCATTTAAGACTGAGATCTTTACAGTTGTCTCTATTATTGAGGATGCTTAAGACAGAAATGAATAGATTTCTGGAGACTAATGACAAAGGAATATGGAGGTAATGAGGGCAAATAATGAGGTAGATAGTCATTTGTACAGCACGGAAATAGACCCTTCGGAACAACCCATCCATGCCGACCAGATATCCTAAAATAATCTAATCCCTTTTGACTGCATTTGGTCCATATCCAGCTAAACCCTTCCTATTCATGTAACTATCCAGATACCTTTTAAATGTTGTATCAGCAGCTGCCATTTCCTCTGGCAGCTTCTTTTATATATATATACATACACACACACCCTGCATGAAAAGTTGATTCTTAGGGCCATTTTGTAACTTTCCCCCTCACCTTAAATCTATGCCCTCTAGCTGTGGACTCTCACACCCCAGGGAAAAGACCTTGTTTATTTACTCTATCCATACCTCATAAACCTCTACAAGGTCACCCCCAACCTCTTCATCCTCTCCCTACAACTCAAACCCTTCAACTCCAGCAACATCCTTGTCAATCTTTTCTGCACCCTTTCAAATTTCACAACATCGTTCCTATAGCAGGGAAACCAGAATTGAACACAATGTTCCAAGAACAACCTAACCAATGTCCTGTACAGCTGCAACATGACGTCCCAATTCCTATAAAGGCAAGTGTAGCAACACTCCCCAGGCACCTACCATTAGGTGTATAAGTCCTGCCTTACCAATATGCAATACCTCACAATTATCTAAATTAAACTTCAGAATCAGTCATGATACAATTAAATGGCAAAGCAAACCTTACGAGTTAAATGGTTTTCTTCTGCTTCTATGCTCCTAATTGGTAATTCAGTGATCCAGTGCAAATTTTAGATCTATCAAAGTAAAGGTGCACCAGCTAAGAGCAGAGTAACCCAAGTGTGATCACATTCCTTTTCACTGAAATCTCCAATACCTTTCTGGAATAATTTCATGCCAAATTAATACCAAAATGCAAATACCACTTATAAGACTGAAAGTCTTTAAGTTTGAATATTTACAATAACCTTCCAAACAAAACAAGCATTGATGATGAAAGATGCAGTGAGCTCAGATCAAAATTTTCAATTATAATGCATTTTAAGCCAACTAACCTCTTTTTGATTAGACCAAATGTCTATCTATTTGTCTTAAGTTATCAGGCTATGTACCAATCAGCCATCTGTCTTCTAAACTCCAGTGGAAACAAGCCTATCCTATCTAGTCTTCTATTAACTTCTTCAGAATCAGCTTCATTATATTTGCATCCTTCCTTAAATAAGGAGATCGAAACTACATACAGTCTTCAAGATATGGTCTGAAGCTATGGGCAATCAGACTGTAGAATGGGTGTTCACTGTCTCAAACTCAAGTGTAAGAAGTTCTACAATGTTCTGTTGTTATGCTTCTAGCTGAACATGTGATTTATTTGGCACAGTTAAAAGCAAGGTCTCACCTCAGTGCTCATCTTCCTTACTGTCAGTTATGATGTTACACAAATACAGAGTTGAACCAACGTCAACCTCTCAGGCACCTCCGCCATGTGCCTTTGGTATCAGACAGTCAAAACCAGTGCCAAGTGAAATTGGTTTGAGGGTCTCTGCAGCTTTATCCAAGCTCCCTGAGGGGTGCTCAAGAATAGGGAGTGTGTCTTCGGTCCTATGGGGCCCATGCTTCTCAAATAACGCAGCACTTCATGTGTATACTGAGGCAGACACATGCACATTAGAAAAAGAAATTAAATTAAATGCACATACATTCAAAGAATAAAACCAAGGATTAGATTTGGTTAGGCAAATATCTTTTTTGTTCAACCAGGATATGTAGAAAATAGGCATACACACTCTCAAAATAAAGCATAAAGAAACCAGGTTTGAAGCATGTCAGTGAAGTGGGCGGCACGGTGGCACAGTGGTTAGCACTGCTGCCTCACAGCGCCTGAGACCCGGGTTCAATTCCCGCCTCAGGCGACTGACTGTGTGGAGTTTGCACGTTCTCCCCGTGTCTGCGTGGGTTTCCTCCGGGTGCTCTGGTTTCCTCCCACACTCCAAAGATGTGCAGGCCAGGTGAATTGGCCATGCTAAATTGCCCATAGTGTTAGGTAAGGGGTAAATGTAGATGTAGGGGTATGGGTGGGTTACGCTTCGGCGGGGCGGTGTGGACTTGTTGGGCCGAAGGGCCTGTTTCCACACTGTAAGTAATCTAATCTAATCTAATGAAGTGCAAGCCATAATGATCTTAGAATCAAAATTACTGTATTGCATTTGGACTTTCAAAAAAAAACTTCAACTTGTCCACATTGTTTATGCTCATGGAATAAAAGGGACAGTGGCAGCCAGGTACAAGATTGGCGGAGTGACAGGAAATGGAGTAGTGTTGATCATCATCTTTTGGACCAGAGGAAAGCATACTTGATGCTTTCTAGAAGTTAGCGCAAGGACCACTACCTTTATTGATTTATTGTAGTCAATATTGAAGTCACAGATCACACCTCTGCCAGATCTGTGCAAGAGTAGTTTAGTTAGTCCCACTCTCTGGCCATTTCTCTATTATCTTGCAATTTAAACTGCCAGACACCCAACTATTACATCAGTCTGTGTGCTTTCAAATTCTGTGAATATCCTCCTCGTATTGCCATATTTCCAAAATTGAATTTGCACCCTAGACACCAAAGTCCAAGTGATTAATACAGATCAACAAAGACCGTGGTCCTCACTCCAACTTGTGGGAAACACCAAAATACATTCTCCTTCAGTCCAAAGCAAATGTTCAACTCTACTCAGCTTCCACTCACTCAGCAAATTTTGTATCGTGCTGCCACTATTCTTCTTATTCCATAGACTTGAACAATGCTGACAAGTCCAAATCTTTTGAAAGCCCATATGCAAAACATCAACCATAATACCTATCAACTTGTTCTACTGTCACATCAAAATGTCAATCAGCTTAATTAAACATAATTTGCTCATATGAGCCCAGTTGATGGTATGATAAACATATATACTATATTATCATTCAAGAATTTTAATCTGAAAGTATTGGTAATATTGATTTTAGTTTAGTTTTGTGAGTGACTTTTTTAAAAAGAGGCTATAAAGTAATTTGGAACAGTGAATTAAAAACATTATTCCCAAGAAAGCATCTGATCCAAGTTAGATACCTTACTTGGGGAATTAACTACTGAATATTTACAAAGTTCAGTCACAAAAGACAGACAGACAGAAATCAGAATCAAGCTCATGTTCAAAGGAACAGGTTCATAGCAGCCAAAAGACAGGGTAGTTAGTACAAGCATCCAGAGTGAGAATTTATTTGGTAGAAATCTCCAAGTTGTGAGAATTTTCAAGATGACTCCAGATTGTAGAACTAAAAGAAGCCCAAACTGATAGGACTGGAAAAAAGTTCTAGTCCCTAAAAATTAGAAACCATTAATTCAGCAAGAAATCTTAAAATTAAA
Source organism: Chiloscyllium punctatum (assembly GCF_047496795.1). Classification (NCBI taxonomy): domain Eukaryota; kingdom Metazoa; phylum Chordata; class Chondrichthyes; order Orectolobiformes; family Hemiscylliidae; genus Chiloscyllium; species Chiloscyllium punctatum. Next base: position 80,806,943 of record NC_092745.1, read on the forward strand.
ACAAAAGTGATATTTTACCAGGATTAAATATCTATGAAGGATATTGTTGGGAAAAAGTTTGAATCGGTTTTGCTGTTCAGACCGTTACATACAGTTTTATTTCCCTCTGTAATAAACTTGTGCCTTCTGTTAAAAGAATACTGGCAGTCTTGTGAGTATACTTAGTGACTAGCTACTAGGATAAGCAAGCTGTACAAAATAAATCTGATTATCTATCAAGTTGGGTTTCACATTGGGAACACAACCCTTAGAGAAACTCAAAGCTCATGGAGGGATCAACCCATCTCTCCTTTACAGCTCCTTTTTCAGTTTGCATAGTGATCACTAGAGGATTGTTTGTCTTCTAAAAATTTTCAGAGCAAGCACATGGGTTTTCTGTACACTAAGTTTCCAATTGCTTTGGCTTCTGAGATTGACTTCTTCAGGACTTTTTTTAAATCAACTTTGATCTGTTGGAGACTGCTAAATTAATAGATTCTGGTTAAGTATAGAAGGATTGGAATACTGCTAATGTAACAGCTCTATACAGCCCTGGTTAAACCACACTTGAAAAAATTGTGTTCAGTTCTGGTCGCCTCATTATAGAAAGGATGTGGAAACTTTAGGGAGGGTATAGAGGAGATTTGTCAGGATACTGCCTGAACTGAAAGGCATGTCTTACGAAGAAAGGTTGAAGGAGCTGAGACTTTTCTTAGTGGAGTGAAGAAGTATGAGAGGTGATTTGATAGAGGTGGACATGATGATGAGAGGCATAGATAGAGTGAATAGTCAAGAGACTTTTTCCCAGAGTAGAAATGGCTATCACAAGGGGGCAAAATTTGATGATGACCAGAGGAAGGTTTCGGGGAGTTTTGAGGTCAATTCTTTACAGAGTTGTGGGTGCAGGGAATGCACTGTCAGCAGTGATGGTAGAGTCAGATACATTAAGGACATTTAAGAAACTCTTGGATAGGCACATGAAAGACAGTAAAATGAAGGATATGTAGGTTAGTTCGATCTTAGAGTAGGATAAAAGGTCAGCACTCCAAGGGCCAAAGGGCCAGAACTTTGCTGTACTCTGTTCTACATAACAGCCCTATTTAAAAAAAGGGAGGCAAAAAACAGGTTGATAGGCCGATTAGCCGAATAGGTATTATTGACAAAATGTTGGAATCAATTAAGCAAGTAATAGTGTATTTGGAAAATCATAAACTACTCAAGCAGCGCTTGGCTTCATGAAAAGAAAATCATGGCTGACTAGCATTACAGTTTTTCAAGGAAGTCTCAACCAGCGTTAAAAAGGGAGAACCAGTAGATGTGTTGTGTTTGGACTACCAAAGGTGTTTCACAAGGTACCTTACAAAAGGTAAAGTTAAGAGGTCATGGGGTCTGGCAGGAAACAGCAAGTGGGCATAAGAGATTCTTTTCTAGGTTAGCAACCTTTAACCAGTGGGTGTCCATAGGAATCAGTGTTGGGACTTCAACTCTTTCCAACGTATATGAAATACTTGGAGGAAGGAAGCAGATGTACTGTAACTAAATTTGCAGATGACAAAAATAGGTGGAAAGGCAAGTTGCAAGATGGGTACAAATAGTTTTGAGGGGTTGATTGATTAAGCGAACAAAAAGATGGCAGTTGGAGTATAATGTGGGAAAGTGAAAAGTTATTCATTTTGGAACCGAAAACAAAACTGCAGAAAGCTACAACACAAGGCAACCGGGGATTCTTGTGCACAAGAACACAGAGCAAGAACAGTCACACAAGATAATTACAAAGGTTAATGGAATGCTGGCCCTTATTTGAAGGGATAGGGTAATTTTGTAACTGTCCAAACTGCTGGTGAGACAATATCTGGAACACAGAGCAGTTTTGTTCCCTTATTTAAGCAAAGATATTACTTCGTTCGAGGCAGTTCAGAGAATGCTGATTAGGATAGTATGAACTGTCTATAAGCCAAGGCTAAACAGGTTGGGATTTAGAAGAGGTGATTCTGTTGAAACATACAGGATTCTTAAAGGGTTTGACATGATAAATGTTGGGAGGATGTCTCCCTTCAGGGGAATGTCTAGATCCAGATGGCATAGTCTCAGAATAAAAGGGGAATTTCTTCTCTCAGAGGGTTAAGTATCTTTGAAACACCTTCCTACAGAGACCTGTGGAGGACAGAGTCCTTGTCTATATTTAAGCCTGAGATACATAGATTTTTGATCAGGGAGGGGAATGAAGAGTTTTGAGGAAAGGGCAGGAAACTGGATTGAAGAATGTGAAATCAGCCATGGTCCCATTGAATGGTGGAGCGGGATCGAACGGGGTACTTGTGTTCCGATTTCTTAATAACTTATGGTCTTATAGCACCTTTTGTTCCGACTAAACCTGCACATACTGCCTGGCCTTCTGGATGGCTTTGTCTTTCTGTGAACTGGACTCGCATTACGAGGCAACAGCAATTTTTTCTTCTTTCTTCCACCCGTGTTTTGAATGTGCACTGAACTGCTCATCTCCAGAACTACTCAAAGGCTCTAAACCGCCATGAAAAAGTGCATCTGTCAACACCTGAGCACCACTGTCAACAATTCTGAAACTTTATCACATTGCCCTTATCTAATATTTATCAAACGTTGTTCTTTGATTCAACCACATTTGTCCAAGCAGCTATTTTTATCCTAACTATTTCTGAAAGCTTTTCTATCATTCAGGTTAAGCTGATTGGTTAGCAATTACTGGGCTCATCCTTAAAAAACAATTTAAACATCAGTAATCCTCTAGTACTACCATCCAAGGAGGATGAAAACATTATTGCTGGATGTAGGTTTGCTTGCTGAGCTGGAAGGTTCATTTTCAGATGTTTCTTCACCATAGTATGTAACATCATCAGCGAGCCTTTGGATGAAGCACTGGTGGCATGGCGGGTTTGTATTTACATGCTCAAGTTTCCTTGGGTTGATGATGTCATTCCCTGTAGCAGTGTCATTCCCTGTGGTGGCGTCATTTCCTGTTCTTTTTCTCAGGGGGTGGTAAATGGATCCAAGTCAATGTGTTGGACTTGGATCCCATTACCACCCGCCCTCCCCCAAGAAAAACAGGAAATGACATCACCACAGGAAATGATGCCACCACAGGAAATGACGCCACCAATTCAAGGAAATCTAAACACACAAAGAGAAAGCAGGCCATGCCACTAGTACTTCATTCGGTGGCTCACCGATGATATTACCTAGTATGGTGATGAAACGTCTGAAAATGAACCTTCCAGCTCAGCAAGCAAACCTACATCCAGAACCTCAACCTGAGCTACAATTCTTCTCAAAAGCATGTTGCTATTACTTCTTCAATTTCTATCTTCACTTCTCTCAGCATTCTTTGGTGCACCCCAACCAGTCTTAGTGGCTTACCAAACTAATATAGCCAGCCAGATATATCAGAAATATACACATAGAGAAGGAATAAACCATGGTCTCATTCGATGTCATGGCACTGTTCACCTCTATCGACAAAACCCTAGCCAGAGAAACAATAGCCAACTTGCTGGACATACAGAACAGACAACAGGACGTTGAACCTATCAACAAAGATGGCATACTCAAACTACTGGACCTGTGCCTCACAACACACTTCACATTCAACAACCAAATATATGAACAAATCAACGGCACACCCATGGGCTGACCCATCTCTGGACTCAAAGCAGAAGTGGTAATGCAAAGATTAGAACAAACAGTCTTACTGCAAATTCAACCCAAACTCTGGGTCAGATATGTGGATGATACCTTTGTAATCATTAAAAACACAGAAACAGAGAACACACACCGGATCATCAATGCCACAATCACAGGAATTCAATTCACTAGAGGAAGAAAAGGACAACCTACTCCCATTCCTAGACGTGATGGTACAGAGAACACCAAACGGAGAATTCACCACAAAGGTATATAGGAAAGCCATACACAGAGACAAAGTCCTGAACTACAAAAGCAACCACCCCAACACACACAAAAGAATTTGCATCAAGACACTATTCAAAAGGGCCACAACACACTGCAGTACACCAGAACTGCAAAAAGAGGAAGAAGAACACCTATACAATGTATTCGCCAAAAATGGATACCCACGCAACTTCATCAACAGATGCCTAAGGGAAAGAGAACGGAATGAGGACATGCCGCAACCCAAAGGACTAGCCACACTACCATCCATCAAGAGCATTTCCATGCTACTGTGACCACTAGGACTCATAACAGCACACAAACCAACAGCCACTCTCAGGCAACAACTCACCAGAACGAAGGACCCGATACCCAGCATGAGCAAAACCAATGTAGTGTACAAAATCCCATACAAGGACTGCACAAAACACTACATAGGACAAACAGGAAGACAGCTAACGATCCGTATCCATGAAAACCAACTAGCCACGAAACTAGACGACCAGCTATCCTTAGTAGCCACACACGCAGATGCCAAGCAACATGAATTCGACTGGGACAACACTACTATTTTAGGACAAGCCAAACATAGAACAGCCAGGGAATTCCTAGAGGCATGGCACTTATCCATAGATTCAATCAATAAGCACATCGACCTGGACCCAATATACCAACCACTTCAACGGACAGTTGGAACTGACAACCGGAAGCGGCAGATTCAAACCACTACAAATGCCGGAGGAAAGATCACAGAAGCGCTTCACGGAGGCTCCCAAGCACTGAGGATGTCACCTAGACAGGGGACGAAACGTCTGCAACACAAATTCCCAGCTCGACGAACAGAACCACAACAACAAACACTCGAGCTACAAATCTTCTCACAAACCTTGAATCTTTCTTAGCTTCCCTAAATGCCTTGATCCAGGATGTTTCAGTAGTAAGATGTCCCCCCCTTTTCTGAACAGAACTTTCTCAAGTCTCTTGCCACACCTGCAGCTTACCCACCTTATTTACCAGGCTGTGTGCGTTTGCATCTAGATTAGATCCAGGCCCAACAAGTCCACACCGACCCTCCGAAGAGCAACCTACCCTGACCCATTCCCCTACATTCACCCCTGACTAAGCACCTAGCACTACGGGCAATTTAGCATGGCCAATTCACCTAACATGCACATCTTTGGACCGTGGGAGGAAACCGGAGCACCCAGAGGAAACCCACATAGACACGGGGAGAATGTGCAAACTCCACACAGACAGTTGCCCGAGGCAGGAATTGAACCCAGGTCCCTGGCACTAAGGCAGCAGTGCTAACCACTGAGCCACCGTGCCGCCCTCTATGTATTGCAAAACTCAATTACATCTTAGTGCTTTCTCGAAATCTTACTCCAGAAAATGTCTTTCCCTTGCTCCAGCAACAGATCTCATCTAATCCTCTGTGTGCTTAATTTCTCTTCTCTAATGCTACATCCTGGTCCCTATCACAGTGCTAAGTTAGTTTAAATTATCTCCCACAGCACTAACAAACCACTCCACAAGAACACTGACCCTGTCTTTGTTAAGATGCAAATTGATTCTGGCTTGTTCAAGTTCCACCTTGTCCAGAACCAGTCACAATACTCCAGGACTATAAGCCTATCCTCAAGCACCAACTTTCCAGCCACACATTCACCAGTTTTATCATCCTATTATGCTATTTCTAGCATGGGGCACCAGCAGCCACTGGCAAATTACAAGTCATAAAATTCCAAACTCATACTGCATGTTTCTCCAAGTCAAGAACATTTTGTACTTAAAGTGAACATATTTAATAACTATAATCTAATCAACTTAACTTCCTTTCATATAATTATGGTTTAAAAACCAGGAGGAGAAAGTGAGGACTGCAGATGCTGGAGATCAGAGCTGAAAACGTGTTGCTGGAAAAGCGCAGCAGGTCAGGCAGCATCCAAGGAGCAGGAGAATCGACGTTTCGGGCATGAGTCCTTCTTCCTCATTCCTGAAGAAGGGCTCATGCCCGAAACGTCGATTCTCCTGCTCCTTGGATGCTGCCTGACCTACTGCGCTTTTCCAGCAACACATTTTCAGCTTTAAAAACCACGAATCAACTCAATTCAAAACAATTTTACGCTTTTAACTATATCTGATGCAATCTAATATTTAGTGCAGTTCTGGTACGTTAGGAACCACTGTAATTTAAATCAATGGCTGCCATTATTGAACTCATAATGCAAACCAATATATTCAGCGAGCTGAAAATGCTCCAGTAGCAGCACCATTTCAAAAACATGCACACACGACTACAGTGAAGGAAAACAATTTTTCCTCTCAACAATATCGAACCTCTCAGATGCACAAATATACTGTAAATCGAAGCATTATATACTGCACTTAGAGAATATTGTTATTACACTTCTAAAAATGATTGACAAACAGAAATCTGTGATACATACACAGCTGAATTGGTAGTAAAGTCGCAATCAATAAGCTATAAATTTTGGTATACACTATTGTGATTTTATACCTCAATATCTTACAGCTGACATAAAATGTCTTGCAAAAGGAAAATTCAAATTAAAAATTAGATAGTGATACATTAACTTAGTAGTTTGGCATTCCCATAATTTAAATAATGCAAAAATTGCCATTAGCTTCCAAATTAAAACAAATTGCAATTTAAGTTGACCGAATATTAATACACGTTCAAGGTTTGCATCAGGATTTGTAGCTCGCGAGCCAGTTGTCATAACTGTGGGTATGTTCACCGAGCTGGGAAGTTGATTTGCAGACATTTCGTCCTCTGTTTAGCTGACATCTTCAATGCTTTGAAGCCTCCTGTAAAGTGATGTTGTATTGTGTCTTCTGGAATTTATTTGGTTCCGTTCCTGCTACTTTCGGTTGCTCATTGTAGTGGCCAGTATATCGAGTCTAGGTCTATGTGCTTGTTGATGGAGTCCGTGGATGAGTGCCATGCTTCTAGAAATTCTCTGGCTGTCCTCTGTTTGGCTTGTCCTCTGATGGTTGTTATCCCAGTCAAATTTGTGGTCCATATCATCTGTTTGTATGGCTGCTAGGGACAGCTGGTCGTGGCATTTAATGGCAAGCTGGTGTTCGTGGATGCAGGTTGCTAGGTGTCTGCCTGTTTGTCCTATATAGTGTTTGGATGTCACTCATCCACGGACTCCATCAACAAGCACATAGATCGAGACCCAATTTCCCAGCTACTACAGTGAACAACCTGAGCCAGCAACTGGAATCAAATAAATTCCAGAAGTCGGAGTACAGAAGCACTTCACAGAAGGCTCTAAAGCACTGAAGATGTCACCTAGACAGGGGACAAAACAGCTGCAAATCAACTTCATAGCTCGACAAACATACCCACAACTACGATTAATACACGTGCCAGTATCAAAAACGTACAAAACAACTGAAATCAACGTAAACAACTGAAACTGAACTATATAAATGTAGAAAATATGCCATTCGCCTTCTTTAATTTCCCTAGAAATATCTCCATGGCTGCTCGAAAGCCTGTATGATTAGATTCCCTACAGTGCGGAAACAGGTCCTTCAGCCCAACAAGTCCACACTGACTCTCTGAAGAGTAACCCACCCAGATCCATTCACCTACTCCCCTACTAATGCACTTATCACTATGGGCAATTTAGCAAGGCCAAATCACCTGACCCATACATCTTTAGACTGTGGGAGGAAACTGGAGCACCAAGAGGAAACCCATGCAGACACAGGGAGAATGTGCAAACTCCACACAGATAGTCGCCCGAGGCTGGAATCGAACCTGGGTCCCTGGCGCTGCGAGGCAGCAGTGCTAACCACTGAGCCACAGTGCCATATGAAACATCTTACAACTTCAGCCAAAACAGTAAAAATGATTGCCTTGATTACTATCAGATAGCCTGTAAATATACATCAAGCCTACAACTAACAACAGGAGGAAGAGACATACCAATTATCAAATTATTTACTAACCAGATGATGGCACTATATTAATATTCAGAAAAAGAATCCGGAGATAGAGAAAAATAGAATTTACAAATCTGGTTGGGCTATTCATAGAAGTAGCTCTAAAGGGATGCTGCCATAAAGTGAATACAAATTGTAGTAAGTTATAAAAGTAGCATAATTTTGGTAATGATTACTTCCATTACTTCATTTCAATCCTATGCAACTCTAAGAATGTAGACTGCTCCCTTTAATGGAAAACACATCATATGAGGTATCAGAGATTAAAAAAAGAACAGTGTGCAACAGATTTTTAAAAAGAACATCACCACTGACACCTGCTGGTATTTTTGCATTTGAAGCAACCATATTTTTTTTGCTTTGAAACAAATCTAAGATCAATTTAGAAAGATTTTATACATACTCTAAAAACCAAGTTCAACTGTCTTCCCTTCCATAACTACTCTCCCTTAACTTCCCTCACCCATTTCCTATTCCTATTCCATTTTTTCTTGCAATTAATTCTGTTTTTTCTCAATTTTATGACCCTCCCCTTTTTATGTTCTTCTCCCCATGTCTGGCTGCCATTCCCTGCTCCTTCATTGTCTCCTCCTGCTCCACCCTCAGCTCCCCTCATTCTAAAATATTAAATGAGAATACCTTGACAATTCTCAACCTACACTAAGGGAAAACTGGAAAATCCAAAGTATGAATTGCTGTTACACTATGAAGCCTTGAGTCTTTCTTAAGTAAACAAGGGAGACGTTAGAAGCTTTTGAATAGTGATGGGCAAAGACCCTGTGGTCCCTTGAGTGTCAGTGAGGGAAGTTGCAGCAAAATGTTTAATTACTTCTATGTACAGTAGCTCCTTGCATGCTACATTCAAATAATTGTCTCTGTAAAGAGGTAAGTGTACATCCAGGCAAATCAGTCCTCATACAGTGTCATGATAGAATGGTTATAGATGTTAACATTTTAAGTTTGTACTATCCAGATTAAGGCAGAAATAAACACAGTTACCAGAAATCAGGGAAAAGTGAAATTTAAGCCCAAATTCACCCCTCCTTCTCTCATCCAAATCTCAATCAAGGACAGTATTACTCCAAACATCCCAGTTCACTTGTATTTTAACTTGTTCTATCCATTTTACACAGTCCATGTCCATACGTTTCTTTAAAATTTATCCTTCTAAAGATCCTTTTCTACCTGTTCCAGCACAGACAGATATATTTTCACAAGTTCAAAACACTATTTAAATAATAAACAAGTTAATATTTATACACTGGAATCTACATTTAAAGCTCATGCATCAACTGTATTCCAAAACATGTGACAGGAAGTAGCATTATTCTATGACAAAGGTTAAACAACATACTTTCAAAAAAACAATTCAGCATTAGAAAGGAGTAGATATATAAATTGGTGAATAATACAGCTTTAAGTCTCTTTTCTTAGCATAAGTTTGACAAGCCACACACACTTGTGTTTTTTAAAAGAATAAAAGGTGGATTGATTACAAATCCTATTGCAGTACCCTTTAATATTTAGAATGCTGTTTTGGCAAGAAAATAAATTACTTTTTCTCCCTATTTTGAGACAGAAATGCATTCAAAGTTTTCTTCAGCTTTTAAAATAATTTTATTTATAATAGTTAGTCACGTTAATATGGTTCAATAGATTCCTAGGGTCAAGCAATTTCAGGTTAGCCCTTAGACTTGTTCAAAACTATATCTTCTGGTGCTTTCATCATACTCCCCACATCAGATGCACCAGAGTGACGCAACAGAGAAGGAAACTCTCAGATATAGAAAAAGGGTCAAGAATAAAACTGCCTTTTAAGAAAAACACTGAATATAAATATGCTAATCAAATATTCCTAAAACTGAAGAGTTTTAAGAAAATATATACTATTCTCTTTATTTTTAATAATTTATCTATTTCCTTACCTTGACCACTGATTGCATTTGTACCACCTACATTTTCTGGTTTGCTCGTCAGGGCATTCACCATAACCTTCAACCTCTCCCTAAGGTTTGACACTTGACTGCTATGATTCTGCCAAGAAAAAAAGAAACACAATGTTAGCAAAAGCTATTTAAGACTATTAGCAATTAACTGACATGAATCATTAATTTTTGGAAGCTGTTTAAGGAATTCATGAAGTGTCGTGATAAAAATTTGCACTTTGAAGCAGAATACAATACTTTGGAATCTCACCTACACAGGTAAATTGGGCTATTATAGGATACCTAATCTCAGGGTGACCCTGATGTCAAATCAATATTCAGCATATTCTTCTTCTCGGACCTTGAAAACTGAAAAGTACTGCAGAAAGTCACAAAGGCTTTTTATATCGAAACTATCAAACACATGACGACCACCATCTGGAAGGACAAGAGAAGCAGACTTATGAAAATACCACCACCTGAAAAAGGTCCTCACCAATGTGACTTGGAAATACATCACGGTTCCTTCACTTGCTCAGTTAAAATCTTGGAACTCCTTCCCTAACATCATTTTGGATCTATCTACACCAAATGAACTACAGTAATTTAAGAAGGCAGCTCATCACCACCTTCTTTCGGGCTACATAGCTAGCAAGGCCCACATTCCTTTAATGACTATTTTTAAAAGTGGTAAAAGAAACAAAGGCATCGGAAGTTATAAAAAATGAACACATCTGGGTGGGGAAATCCAAAAATCCTGGAAGATCCCAAAAAACCTATGTGCAGGATCTTCAACATTATTTTAATTACATTTCCCACCAAATAGCCAGCCAAACTGAAAACAGCAGCAAGGACAGACCACAATTAGCAGCAGGTTTGCAAAATAAGGCCATGCAGCCCATTCCTGCTTCTTCTAGTTTGTAAGCAGTCTTATGAAAAGTACTCAGCCGCTCAATTTGGTTGCTATAGTCTCCATTTAACAGTCAGCCAACATTAATTATAAACGAGGATTTCAAATGCACAGTGGGAGCCTGATTTAAATATCAATGGACTGTCCCACATCTTGAGAGGGATGCAAACATGCAAAGCCAACTTAATGCCATAAAAGTGGCAGCAAACACAAGTGTAGCAGGTTGGGGTTTCAATTTTTTTTAAAGTTGAGGGAGAGATAATTTTACTATTATAACCATAAATTGTAATTTTACTACAATAAAACTTGAAAAATACCTTACGTATATAGAGGTGTAGTATTTGCTGTCATCACAGTAGAATCTATTCCACATTAGTTGAAACCTCAAACGTATATATACATTACACACACACACACACAAACATATATATATCTGAACTACAGTGATATTCCTTCAGGAAAGCATCAAGTCTTAGGCTATAAAAGCATCATCTACACCATAAGCTTTGTAAAACTGTCATTGGTGGAACAGCAATAGCAAGTCGTAGGGAACCTGTGAAGCTGGAGGATCCAGCAGCAGACAGACAGAACCTGTGATTTTTGGAGCAGTTATTTTCAATTTGATTCTCTCCCATACTTGTTGCTCCTCAAATTACAGCTCTTATGGTCACTTCCTGCTCTCATAGAATTATTACTGATAGAATTATGATTCTTCTTATTTCAAAACCCATACCGTGAACTAGCTTCGAAGGCTGTAACATATATTTACAATGGAAAATTTGCAAAACATCAATGCCAGAATTCCACTAAATGGTGGAAATTTCTCATCCTTGATAATGTTGTGCTCTACCATTTTGTCCTGTGGAAAATCGGTACCTCATCCGTCTGTAGAAATGCAATCTCTGAATGGGTACCCAGAATTTAGACAAGTTTCCCAATTAAACGTAAGTGAAATGAAGGACTACTTTTAAGAATTAACTATCTGTAAAAAAGTGCAAAATGTCATTCTCTAATTTAATGGGTCATTGCTGGTGGTGGCTCGGTGGTTAGCACTGCTGCCTCACAGCGCCAGGAACCCGGGTTCAATTCCAGCCTTGGGTGACTGTGTGGAGTTTGCACATTCTCCCCATGTCTGTGCAGGCTTCCTCTAGGTGCTCCGTTATCCTCCCACAGTCCAAAGATGTGCAAATTAGTTGAAGTGGCCACGCAAAATTGTTCCATAGTGTTCAGGGATGTGTAGGTTAGGTAGACTAGTGAGGGATAAATGTAGAAGAATGGGTCTGGGTGGGTGAGTTACTCTCTGTAGGGATGGTGTGGACTTATTGGGCCGAAAGACCTGTGTCCACACTGCAGGGATTCTATGATAATGCGCTCACAGCATTCCTCAGTCATACAACCGCATAAACATGTAGTGTCGACACATCCCATAATCTTGACTCTTAAAGCAACTTATCGGCAGCACAGTGGCTCAGTGGTCAGTACTGCTGCCTCACAATGTCACAAACACAGGTTAGATTCAGGTGACTGTCTTTATGGAGTTTGCACATTCTCCCTGTCTGCATGGGTTTCCTCCAGGTGACTCAGTTTCCTCCCGCAGTCAAAAAATGTGCAGGCTAGATGAACTGGCTATGCTAAGTTGTCCCATAACGTTCAGGGATGTGTAGGTTAGGTGCATTAATCATGGGAAATGTATAGTAATAGGGTAGGGGAATGGGTCTGGGTGGGTTACTCTTCGGAGGGTCAGTACGGACCTGTTGGGCCAAAATCGCCTGCTTCCACACTGTAGGGATTCTATAAATCACACTCTCTAATCTTCCCTATGTATACAAGCTTAGAATATCTTCATCTCTGCTTGTCATGATCCTCGCTGCTATACTAGATATTTTACTGAAGTACAGTACAAAAGATGTTCTAGGAAGTTAAGATACTATAATAGTGAAATAAAGAGAGAAATTTATATACACGTTGAAGCTACGTACACATAACAGGCTGGTTGATTTCATACACATACTGGTTGATTTCAACTATCTCAAAATAAATTAAGCTGGAATAAAGATAATATACCAATTTATGGTTGGGCTTTCTTTTAGGAATACATCCAAAACTGTCCCCAAGATCTGCAGTTTACCTAGACATTAAGAAACACTACTTAATTTTGCTCAGTTATGCTGGTGGAATAAAGAGGAAATAATCACAACAGAAATGCTCGGGTGCTCGCTGTTGTAGTTCTGTTCGCCGAGCTGGGAATTGGTGTTGCAGATGTTTCGTCCCCTGTCTAGGAGACATCCTCAGTCCTTGGGAGCCTCCTGTGAAACACTTCTGTGATCTTTCCTCCGGCATTTGTAGTGGTTTGTCTCTGCCGCTTCCGGTTGTCCGTTCCAGCTGTCCGCTGCAGTGGCCGGTATATTGGGTCCAGGTCGATGTGTTTGTTGATAGAATCTGTGAATGAGTGCCATGCCTCTAGGAATTCCCTGGCTGTTCTCTGTTTGGCTTGCCCTAAAATAGTAGTGTTGTCCCAGTCGAATTCATGTTGCTTGTCATCTGTTTGTGTGGCTACGAAGGATAGCTGGTCATGTCGTTTTGTGGCTAGTTGGTGTTCATGGATATGGATCGTTAGCTGTCTTCCTGTTTGTCCTATTTAGTGTTTTGTGCAGTCCTTGCATGGGATTTTGTACACTACGTTGGTTTTGCTCATGCTGGGTATCGGGTCCTTTGTCCTGGTGAGTTGTTGTCTGAGAGTGGCTGTTGGTTTGTGAGCTGTTATGAGTCCTAGTGGTCATAGTAGTCTGGCTGTCAGTTCAGAAATGTTCTTGGTGTATGGTAACGTGGCTAGTCCTTTGGGTTGTGGCATGTCCTCATTCTTTGTCTTTCCCTTAGGCATCTGTTGATGAAATTGTGGGGGTATTCGTTTTTGACAAATACATTGTAGAGGTGTTCTTCTTCCTCTTTTTGCAGTTCAGGTGTGCTGCAGTGTGTTGTGGCCCTTTTGAACAGTGTCTTGATACAACTTCTTTTGTGTGTGTTGGGTGGTTGCTTTCATAGTTCAGGACTTGGTATGTGTGTGTGGCTTTCCTATATACCTTTGTGGTGAATTCTCCGTTTGGTGTTCTCTGTACGTCTAGGAATGGGAGTTGGTTGTCCTTTTTGAGGATAGAGAACCAGAGGACACAGATTTCAAATGTTTTGCAAAAAAATCAAATAAGAAACCAAACAAAAACTTCTTCAGTGCCTTGCTTGATGACAACATGGAATACACAACCTGAAAATGTGGAGGCAACTTGAGTTCAGGTATTCAAGAAGGCATTAGGTGATTATTTAAATAGAAACAAAGTGTAGGTTTATAGGAAAAAGGTATGGATTAATACAAAGCCAAAATCATCAGAGAGCTAGTGCCAACACTATGGGCAGAATGGTCTCATTTCTGCACAGTAACAATTTTGTGATACTATAATAACAAGTAGGAAAAACAAGACAAATTAATACAGCTAATATCAAAAATAAATATTTTAAAAGTACTGCAAAGTTAAAAAATAGGTTACAGAAGATCAGATTTATAAACTGATAAGGGTATAATTTAGATCAAGACTGCTATATGGATGAGAAATTAATAGCAATATAAAAGATAAAAAACTGGTGTTAGGAAAAAGGTATCAGGGTATACAGGTATATGGTGTTAGGCCAGAGATTGGCACAATATGGTGGAACAGGCCTCAGGGCCTGAATGGTCAACTCCTGTTCCCATGTTCTGAAAGAGAGGAATATCAAACCCCTCAAAATGCTTCAATCCATTTTAAATTTCCAATTCATATTAACTGATGGAGGAAAACCAAGGCTACACCCCCATTCAAGGAAGGAGAAGGAACAACCAGGTAACAACAGGTCAATTAGATAGACATTTGGCTCAGAAATGATTATCATCCAAAAATTGAAATCAAATTAGTTGGCATATAGACTTATGTTGAATGATCAACAGCAAGCATAAAAATTTATATTTCAGAATGAAAAGCAGCATGGATTTTATGTTTTAAAAGCTTAATCAATTAGACCAAATACAGAAGTCTTAAGTAAATTATACAAAAGGTGGGGAAAAAGTTGGTGGCATATGCAAATTAATGTATAGATTGTAAAGAAAAATTAGACAGCCCTGAATGTAGTAAAGGGAGACTTCAAATGTTACACAAGCCTTTAGTTGCATTTCAAGCATTCATCTTCTTTTGGATAAGGCATTCCATGATTTGAATTTGCCTAGTCAAATGTATATGCACCACAAGATCAGTCTTCTACTTTTTCAGATTCTCAAACCAGTTCCTTTTTCAAAAAGTGATCTAAAATATTTTTTGGTAAATCTGCAACATTACAACACTCAAAATTTATAGTCAGCTTATCAAGAATGGTTTGCCTAGAGTCAACAGACGTGCACAAATACTTATTTCACCTCGAAAGGGCTTTAAATCCATTCCTATTCAAACTCAAACAAGCCATGAGGATTTTATGGGTAAGTGCAGGACTTGCACACCAAAAGAACACTTTGGGAAATCAGCCACAAAGGTCATTAACAAATATTTTGGAACACAGACAGGTTTATCCAAATTCCTAATAAACATGCCTGTCTCAAAGTTCTACGCAAGGTTTTAATTCATCAAAGCAATCTCAGATTCACAATCACATATGCTTTGCATCAATAAGACGCTAAGTTAGACACATCAAGGCACATTATGGTTTTTCTGAAGATGGGATAAACAAATCAGATTTCTGCTGGATAGTCAGCTAACAGATCTTGTTCTGGTATTGGAGACTAAAGCTTAATACCATAATTAAGAAATATGCAGTTGATAAATTCAATGTAGAGACAAAAAAACTGAACCCAATTAACATTACTTCTGGAAATTGAGATTGGTTCTTTTAAATGTTCTCTAGCTTTAAAATACCACCATTAAATTATTTTTTGGTCAGCATCCATATTCAGTTACTTTTCTTCTAAGCCAAGTCTTTGAAATCTCATATTTAGATATATTTGAGAGACACAGGTGGTGCAATAAGTCTAGTTTCATTTTGTATTTGACCTTCAGCATAGCTATCTAGAAGTTAACAGCCTATTGCTATTGGGCAAGCAATAAATGTCAACTGGATGTAGTTGAGAAGCCTTTGTGGAAACAACTACTGGCAGTAATTCCCTCTTATGAGCTACAAGTGTTCTAATTAGCATATCTACAAGCAGCATAGCTTGACATTTCCAAAGTCCATTAAGTGTATTTGTTCTGCTGGCTCATTATACTTTTCTAATAAATTGATGCTAGAAAAGCCACCTTAAATAGCTTACATAAATGTCAAGTTAGCTGTTCTTGTTAAAATGCGTGATGACTATTTGGTTTGTTTTGTAACTAAAATTACTGTGAACTGTGACAATTTTAAAAGATGGACAAGAGATAAAGCATATCCTCTCCCAACTATAGCAAATTAAACTACTGGTTTGAAAGCGTACCAATAGAAACACCTAATGGCCCAGGTCAAACTAAGATTCATCTGGTCTACTGAAGGCACTGTTAAAAATGAAAGATACTTATAGAGAAATATACCTCAGAAGATAAAGACAATTCAATTTACATGTGTAAATAATCACACAGAAAATCAACTGACAGAAAAACCTCCATCCATTATGTGAAAATACATTTTAAACATTTCAAAGCATCAAAATATTAAACAAGCCTTCAGTTTTACTGAATTCAATTATCAGTTAATTCCTCTTACGAAATAATCAAATTCACTCAAAGCAGGAAATTAACAACCACTTGGTAATCTGCAAATTTCTGTCACTAACATAAATAATCTCTAATTAACCCAAGGACCTTATTTCCACAGGAAATTAACTATTCAGTGCCTTTAAAGAAAAGGCGAGATTAGCAAAGATCACAACTTTGATCCAAATCCTAGACTGCAAGATCAGTCTGCTTTCAGAGTCACAATGACTCTGGTCGTTTGGTCAGCCTTACTATTCCTGGCATAAATTAGAAGAGACTAATACCAAAAAGAAATTTACTTACGTTTAATCCTGAAGGTTTCTGTACTTTGACAGTAATCTGGTGATCTGAATCCACTATCTCTTGAGAGTTATTCATCTGAGCTACCTGCAATTCACAACAAAAGGTTCATTAATGCACCAATTATTGGTGTCAAGGTGAACAGTGACAAACTCACTGAAAATCCAATAAAATATTACCTACGCATAGCTACATTTTCGATACATTCATCACATTACTTCAAATGCATTAACTATCTGCTTCCCACTATCAGTTTAGCCAGAGTCTTGTTTTAAAATTGGATGGACAAAACAGAAAAATGAATGTGAGATTGGTTTTAAATTGGACACAAAAATATTTCCAGGCATGGGGGAGTCACCATTTTTCACTATTTCTAAGGAATACACTGTCTATCTGCCACCAAGCTTCATTCATAATATTATCGCCAAACATCAATGATCTTCCAACCAACCATTCATCCTAAACCAACATCAGCTCATCAATAATTCTGTTATTTGCATTTTCTTGCACATTTTCACTGCAAATCTTGTTCTTTTTTATGAAAAGGATCATCCACAATCTCACCTTGATCAAACACAAACCTCTTTCAATCATACAATTCCACACATCCAATATTTGTTCATCAAACTCCAGCATCTTATCGAAGACCACTCATTCACTTTATCACCTGACAGCTGTGGTCTAAGTAGGTTCCATTTATTGAAACTCCCTCCCTAAAACTGATCGCTGGTCTCTCTCTTTTTAGATATTTTCTGACCATCCTGTTCAGAGATATCATCAGACAACTCTGAAGTAAGTGGGGCTTTAACCTAGGGCCACCAGGCCCAGAGGTAAGGACACTGTACCACACAGACCCCCAAACCTTTTGAAGTTTCTTCCCTTTGACCAGAATCATGCTCTCACATCTCTTATATTGTTGGCTTGAAATCAGCTTCCTTTATACCACTAAAGTGCTTTGAAACATTTCACTGCATTAAAGGAGTTTATATACATCAAATAAAAGTTGTCATCCATTCGTATTTTGAATTTATTTGAACACTTAATATCAGCACTAAAATTCAGATACTTGGAAATATTAAAAGTGGCAATACTGAAATATACATGTAATTCCTTTCTTAAACATACTGAAAATATTAACATTAAAAAAACTATTTTTCATCATTAATATCACCACTGGAAGTTTTCTTCTAATAAGCGAGTACATATGACTCAAATTGGTGGGAATGAATTGGCTAGAAATCATTGCAAGAGAGTCAGTTCTCAGACATTAAATCAAAGAATATTAAACAAAGTTTGAGGTAATCAATGGGTCTCTGATCTTGGGTGCCAGCATTAGTTTTGCACACATGCTATTAAATCAGCATTCAGGCTCCCTAATTTGTTTTTAAAATGACAGTGACTTTCTAGTCCACAGCACTTGTAATTGTATAGCCTTCTCTCAGCAAACATTTTGTGTCAGCTGGTTAGGTCCAATGAAGGTAACTTAAAATACATAATAATTTCAAGCAGGAAACTATACTTTTATTTGCAGGCTGCTTTGAAGTTACCGAATAGTTGCCTATTCAGCAAGCTGTCATGAGCATATTATGTTTTATCTTGCACTTAATCTAGACGATTATGACCAAAATTAATTTGATACTAGCATCTATTCCAAAAGAAAAATATTCACTTCATAGCTGAAACAATACTCATCTTAAGGTTTACAAATCTAGTATGATAATAGTTAAGGTGCAGCACCAGAGCTAAATGAAATTCCAATCTAATCGTCCAATAGCTTTTTCTAGCCATTTGTGGGCTACTGTGTTTTACATTTGCTCCTTATTATTGTTCACTGAAGACAAATAACAATTAGGGTTTAATTCAAGTTTTCATTTATAAACAAACAATTTTAAAAGCTTAAAAAATAATGCACTCTAAGTCGATGAGTGATGGTTCCTTGAATTACAAATTCATTTGGTGAGATCTTCTCCAACATTTCAGTGGAAGAATCCATTAATTCTGGAGTTTTCCTGTTCTGCAACTTCATATATTCTACCCCAGTACAGAATCATGGATTCTTTGCTTAACAAACCAACCTCACAATCTTTGATATTTGAAACAGATTTGTTATTAACTGCTAGTTAACCAACAGTTATTAAATATGATGGGTTCAGAATAAAGGTTGGTTTATGATTTAAATTATTCTAAATTATGGACTTTATTTTAAGAAAGCATACAATCTTGCATTCAGAAGGCATACCTCGCTAACAAGCCTAAACACAAATAACCTGAAACAACAGTTCTCATTCAGAATTCAAAATGATTATACTTACTACGGTGCCATTTACATTCTCGATTTTAGTCACATTACTAGTAATTAGTAATTTTTTTTCCAGTAGCGTAACTCTCTGGCTGAGATTACCAACTTCAAAATCTATGTGATGCAGCTTTTCATCATTGTGTGCATGGTAAAATAGGAGGGTGGCATTCACCTCATCTACTTCATCATGCAGGTCCAAGATATCCTGAAACAGAAAAATAAGAAATACAATCAAAATCAGTTATGGATAGGGTATTTAAAAATGTATTGCTTTAAAACAGGTTGCATTTATGTTAAAATATACATTTTCTAGATTGACCGTACCACCTCTACTCTCAAATAACAAAAAAGATCTAGAACACCACCTGCAAAACAGACTGAGCCTCACCTGGAAGCAGAAATAACCTTTCCCAACAGACATGGTTTCAGAGGACAGTAAATGATCCATACAGGTCCTATCACTGACCTCTCGCACTGAGGCCAGTTTCCAAAAAGGTCTGAAGACAAGTACCGTTTTTGTTGACTCGGCTTGTGCTTCTGACAGGATGGCACACAGGTTCACTGAAGCTCTGAAAACATCTGTTTTGTGAAAGCCTAACAATGATTCAATTTGATGACCAGCAACTAAAAGGTCCTGTGTTCACTTTGGAGATCAAATCAGACCCCACAATATAATCAACAATCGGTTCCCACAGGAAGCAGTGTTCATACCAGTTCTCTTCACACACATAGCAGTATCCTCCCTCCAAATTCTCATACATCATATATGCTGGCAAATTAGACCTAGCTTTAAGGACTTTGAGAAAATGATCTATGTTTTCTGGAAATCAATAATAGATGTTGTGGTTCTGTTCGCCGAGCTGGGAATTTGTCATGCAAACGTTTCGTCCCCTGCCTAGGTGACATCCTCAGTGCTTGGGAGCCTCCTGTGAAGCGCTTCTGTGCTGTTTCCTCCGACATTTATAGTGGCCTGTCTCTGCCGCTTCCGGTTGTCAGTTCGAGCTGTCCGCTGTAGTGGCCGGTATATTGGGTCCAGGTCGATGTGTTTGTTGATAGAGTCTGTGGATGAGTGCCATGCCTCTAGTAAAACACATCGACCTGGACCCAATATACTGGCTACTACAGCAGACAGCTCGAACTGACAACCGGAAGCGGCAGAGACAGGCCACTATAAATGCCGGAGGAAACAGCACAGAAGCGCTTCACAGGAGGCTCCCAAGCACTGAGGATGTCACCTAGGCAGGGGACGAAACGTTTGCATGACAAATTCCCAGCTCGGCGAACAGAACCACAACAACGAGCACCCGAGCTACAAATCTTCTCCCAAACTTTGAATCAATAATAGAACATAGAAGCTTCGACCAAACACGACAAAGACTGTTGCTTTAGCCTTCCATTTGGACAACGTGAAGACAAAGAATTTCATGCACAGCTCTACGGCCAAAAACTCCTTGCGTACAGTAAGTAGTCGTAGTGTACCTAGGATGCAGACAGTCCAGTACTGAATTTTGATTTGTGCTGACAAAACACACATATTATGTTACAACAAAATGGTGACAAATTAAAAAAACAGGCAAATAAGCATCAAAATATAATAAAGTTAATTATCACTTTGTATGCCATTTTGAGATATTACATGTAACTTGACATCATACAGTAAAGCACTGATGTGAAAGAGACAAATTGACAGTCAATGAACCTGCTGTGATTGCACTGAAAACTTCCATGGGATGGAGGTTAGCTGCCATCATAATTAAATGGTGGGTTTAGGGGAAAAAAAGACACTTCAAGGAACCTACCAAAGTCTTAGTCACAAAGAATGAACATTTTGATAAAGAAAAAAAAAGTCAGTGCAGTTTAAATAGAAATGGAGAAATAAGTACTCGACACTGCTGCACAGTGGGGTTTTTTTGGGTGTTGAAATGTTAGCATGGATACAGGATTGGGAAACAAAGTTGGGAGAAATGGGTAACTTTCAGATTGGTAAACTAGGTGGTGGAGTCCTAACAGACCTGGTGTTACATGATTGTTTAATAATTTGTTGATAATACAAATCTATTTAAGCAAAGTGGAGGATGACTCAATGAGTCCACAAACAAGTCCAGATTGGTTATATAAGAGGCCAAAAATTTGCTATTTGCAGTATAATTTGGGAAATGTGAGATTGTCCATATTGGTAAGAAGAATAAGGAAGTAAAGTATTATTTAAATGGAGATAGCTATGTACTGGACAGGAAAATAGAATTAAGACCACAATCAGTTCAGCCATGACATTATTGAATGATGGTCCAAGCTTGATGGACCGAAGGGACACTACTTATCTGAATGGTCTTTGCAAAGGGTCAGTGGCTAGAACATCTATGGTGTCTAATGTCTGTAGAAAGCCATTGCAAGATGGGAAAATTAAGGGCTAAAAATAGATTAAATTGAAAAAAAGGTGGACATAAGTCTTGTTGATATTTCTCTCTGAACCAGAATGAATGCAAAAAGCGGCAGCAGTTCATCAATAATTAGAAGGAGAAATCAGAGGGCATGCTACAGCTCACACATCCAAGAGCATTAGTCGCCTTTTCTGCCAAACAGAAAAACTGATGTCTTCCTGAGAAGCATTTGCTTCCTCAAGAATTTGGTATGCCCTCTTTGTCTGCCTGCATTTTCTTTGTGCGTGCATTTAGGCCTTCATTCTCCAACTCTTCTGTTTACCAATCTCCTTTGTATCAGGCCACAAAGTATCAGTATCTTAACTTTCCTATGGGGCCTGCTTTCAGATCAAGGATCACCAGATCTCATGGGCAAGTTTTTTTTTAAATTATCCAAGAAAATTGTAGTTTTTTTTATGATTAATGCAAACATTTCGAAGTCCTTTTTCAACTATTCTTAAAAAACTATTACAGATCCTGAACAATTTAAAGAAAATATCAATTTTGCTTTGCATTGCTTCCAACTCAAAGGTCAGCACATCAAAATTCAAACGAGTACAATTTCAGTCAAACAAAAACAAGTGATGGATAGGTCTGATAAGGCACTGCTGGCAGGAGGACTGCATCCAGATCACAATATAAGGAATCTGCCTAAAATTATTCAAGTGATAATGGCGTCAGAAGGCCATGAATGTAGATGCACAGATATTGGCCAATATTTCTTTCAAAATAATGCCTCAGAATATTTTACATCTGCATCATGTCTGATGTGAAATATAGAATCTATGACAATGCAATATCCCATTGGTGGATGGAACTATTAGCCTGCGATGCTGTGCTCGAGACTGGGAAAGTGCTTGATGCAGTTACAACCCTTTTAAAGGCAAACATGCTACCACCTAAGGTAACAAATGTGGAGAGTGAAAAATCTTCAGGCAACTGATGTCTCTGTGGGTAAGGGCCTGTATTTGAATCTAAAAAGCCAACATGTCTACTACCTGTTCTCATTTTGTTCCACACTCCCTTTTTCATTTTGTTTAATCTCTTCGAAGGCTTATTTTCCAAACCTGTGAGCCCTGGCTTTAGATTCACCAGCCTGGGGAAAACATCCTATCAACATCCAACTTCCCATGCCTTGTTCCAAATAAAATCAGCTCTCAAAACTCTAATGAATACGAAATCAGTTTCTTCATTCTCAATTGCCAAAGACACAATCCCAGATATCAGTCTGGTGAACATCTGTTGCGCTCCCTCTATGAAGAGTTTACCTTCCTTAGATAAGTAGTCAAAACCGTATAAATATTCAGATGTGGTCTGACCAAGGCTCTATACATTTGTTGCAAGATATCTTTACTTCTGCATACAAATCCCTTTACAGTGAAGGCCAAACACTATCTGCTTTTCTTAATGCTTATGGCACATGTATGCCAGCTCATAGTAACTCATCAATAGGGACACTGTTGGACAAACATTTCCCAAGCTTCCAATATTGAAAAATTCTGCCTTTTATTTCTTTCCCTACCAAAGTAGACAACTTAATACATTCACAATAATGTTCCACTTGTCACATCATTCACCCAATCTTTAGTCTGCACAAATCCCCTTGAGTCTTAATGGCATCCTCAACTTACACAGCAATAGTACTTTAGGAGGACTTCAGTGGTTGCAAAATACATGGATATATCCTGATAAAGAGGCTGCATATGTGCATGCAAGTGTGACAAATACCAAATATATGCATGCTGTTCCAGAAAAATATTGGACAGGATCACAGGGAAAATTCCCTAAAGAATGCCATAGAGATAGTGCAGTAGTACTGTCATTGGATGAGTAATTCATACTCTTGGCACATGGGTTCAAACTCATTGTAACTGTTAAATTAAAATTCAATTACTAAATCTTGAATCAAAAGCAGTAGCCGTAGTGTAATTAAACTATCAATTGTTGTACAAACTTTGTAGGGAAGGAAATCTGCCATCCTTACCCAATTTGCCTATGCGAGACTCCAGACACACTGCAATGTGACTGATTCTTAACTGACCTCTGAAATGGCTTGGTTTGGTCTCACAACTGAAACAATCCTTGAGATCCTCTAAAGTATATTGGAACTTGCTCTCCTGTTATTTCCACCAAGGAGCATACTGTTCAGATATCCAGGCTTGTAACTCTTGTACAGTAAGTTTTTGCATGTTAAATCCTGAAACTTGTGATTTAAACCATTCAATTAATAAGTACGAGTCAAATTTTCTTTCAAGAGTTAATGGTTTCCCATTAGGTTACAACAATAGGTTATGCGATTTCAGTATGACAGTATTCCCACCAACCTTCACTCCTCCATCAGAACTAAATGATTGCAGAAGATCATGGCATAGAAATCAGGGACAATGCTGTGTTTACTTTTTTGCCAACCAGAACTATAAGGACCCATTGTAACACTTTTCTTAGTGTAACCTAAGTTACCTAAATCAACAGATGAGAAACTGATCCTAGCTGTTTCTTTTCTAGTAGCATTTAATACAACGGAATGACAGATCTATTAGAATATTAAGCTACATTTGAATCTTTGCAAATTATTTTCTATTCCTAAACTACCAAAACACTTCTTTACATCTGTTACGCAAAGGAGTAAACAAACAACATTTCAGTATTCGTTTTGTTGATCATCCTATTTGCATGAGCATTCAACATCACTAGAAATTATGTTCAATAAAGTTGTTGTTAACTGAGAAAATTATAGATGACTGTCAAACAATAATATTTCAAAGTGTTCAGAAGAGAATAAAATTATAAATTTACTCATATGAGTTATATAATGGTTGCAGTAGTTCTGCCAACTCATGAATATTTCAGTCTCATCAAATTTGGGTTGGACGGAAGGGTCTTTTCCATGCTGTAAATCTCTATGAAATTATAGATGTAAAATTAGGCATGTACACACTTTTCTAGGACATTGCAATTATCATAAGAGAAGACGTTCTTGCAGTATGAAACATTTTGACCTTCATTCCTTTTCATTGCAGCACTCACCTTATTTTGCTGAAGAGTCTCCACTACCTTCTTTTGATCCTCAAAGGCAGTCTGTATTGTATCAACATCATGTTGGACACTGGTTAGTGTGCTTCCAATTGTTGCGACACTCTTGGGGTGGGGTTGGGGAAGAGAAAAGGAAATTCAATGCAATTCAAAAATTATTTCTCTTCCGCAATTATGTATTAGTGCAAACTTTTATTTTGTATAAATCAAAAACATTTGCCTTTAGAAGTTAGTGTATTAATACAATCAGATCAATTTATTTTGATATCAATTCTCTGGATAGGAGCATCACGACTTGGACAGAATTTACTGCCCATCCTTGCTGCCTTTGACATGACAATTGTAGTCTCTCTCTTTAAACCGGTGCAAGCCATTTGAATACAGAACTGACTCAAAGGAAGAAGACTGAGGGTGGTGATGGAGGGTTGCTTTTTAAACTGGAAACCTGTGACTAGTAGTGTTTCACAAGGATTGGTGCTTGGTCCACTGCTTTTCATCATTTAGATAAATCATTTGGATGTGAACATATGAGGTATACTTAGTAAATTTGCAGATGACACCAAAATTGGAGGTGTAGTGTACAGCTACGAAGATTACCTCAGGATACAATGGGATCTTGATCAGATGGGCCAAATGGGCCAAGGTGTAGGAGATGGAGTTCAATTTAGATAAACGTGAAGTGCTGCATGTTCGAAAGGCAAATCAGGACAGGACTTATCCACTTAATGGTAAGGTCCTGGGGAGTGTTGCTGAACAAAGAGACCTTGGAGTACAGGTATATAGCACCTTGAAAGTGGAGTTGCAGGTCGATAGGATAGTGAAGGAGGCATTTGGTATGCTTTCTTTTATTGGTCAGTGCATTGAGAATAGGAGTTAGGAGGTCATGTTGCAGCTGTAAAGGATATTGGTTAGGCCACTTTTGGAAAATTGCATGCAATTCTGATCTCCTTCATATCGAAGGATGTTGTGAAACTTGAAAGGGTTCAGAAAAGTTTTACAAGGGTGTTGCCAGAATTGAAGGGTTTGAGCCATAAGGAGAGGCTGAAGAGATTGGGTCCATTCTCCCTGGAGTGTTGGAGCCTGACGGGTGACCTTCTAGAGGTTTATAATATCATCAGGGGCATCGATAGGGTAAACAGAAAAGTGTTCCGCCTCGGAACACTTCAACCCCATAGCATCAATGTGGATTTCACCAGTTTCCTCATTTCCCCCTCCCCCACCTCACTCCAGCTCCAACCTTCCAACTCAGCACTGCCCTCATGACTTGTCCTACCTGCCTATCTTCCTTTCCACCTATCCACTCCACCCTCCTCTCTGACCTATCACCTCCATCCCACCCCCATTCACCTATTGTACTCTATGCTACTTTCTCCGCACCCAAGCCCCCTCTCATTTCTCTCTCCACTCTGCAGGCACCCTGCCTCTGTATTCCTGATGAAGGGCTTTTGCCCGAAATGTTGATTTTCCTGCTCCTTGGATGCTGCCTGACCTGCTGTGCTTTTCCAGCACCACTCTAATCTAGGCTCTGTTTTCCAGTATCTGCAGTCCTTGTTTTTACCTCAATAGAAAATGTCTTTTGCCTGGGGTGAGGAGAGTCCAAAACTAGAGGGCATAGATTTAAGATGAAAGGCGAAAGATTTAAAAGGGAGCTGAAGGGCAACTTCTTCACACCGAGGCTGCTGTATGTATGGAATGAGCTACCAGAGGAAGTAGCGGAGGCTGATACAGTTACAACATTTAAAAGGCATCTGGATGGTTATATGAAAAGTAAGGATTTACAATGATATGGGCCAAATGCTGGCAAATGGGACTAAGTCAAATTGTGGTATATGGTCAGTGTGGATGAGTTGGACCGAAGGGTCTGTTTCTGTGCTGTATATCTCTATGACTCTAAGGAGTGTGGTGAAAATATTCCCTCAATGCTGTTTGGTCAAGACTGAATCTTAAGACCTTAAGGGATAGAAACAGAAGCATGTGACATGGTCTTCTAGCCTGCTGTTCCATTCAAGAAGGTGAATTTTACATCATATCATTTCTTGTTATTCTCTTTGCACAGAAAATGACATGGATTTTCATGCCTTCACCTGCGTTGAGACAGTTGAACTTAAAAGTGGTGGCAAGACTCAATTGCAGGATTCCTCTCCCCATTCCCACATGTGGCATTTTATGCCAACTGAACAAACTTGTAGGTAGAAGAGGCTGCACTCAGCAACTGGCCTTGGCCTATTCCATCGCAGGAGTAGTCATAGGGCCATACAGCATGGAAAAAGTCTGTTTGGTCCAATTCATCCATACTGAACCTCAATCATCCGAATATCGGACTATCCGAATGTGATCTCGAGGTCCCAATAGTAACATTACGTCAAAGACATGTTTCCAACACTGATCGTGTCTTTTGTTTACAGTGATTAAACAGGCACTGTTTCCAATTGACTGACCTCCCGCCCTCTCTCTCTCTCCACACACTTTCCCTGGAGTTCTACAGAGGGGTGTACCCGAAATCCTCCTTCCCCAGATAGTCTCTCCAACATTGTCCTATACAGAGCAAAGGTGGAACCTGTCAAAAAATTACAGTAAAAAGGTGTGTGTGTGTGTGTTTAGTTCAATTTAGATAAACGTGAAGTGCTGCATGTTCGAAAGGCAAATCAGGGCAGGACTTATCCACTTAATGGTAAGGTCCTGGGGAGTGTTGCTGAACAAAGAGACCTTGGAGTACAGCACACCCAGAAAGGCAGCAGCAGCAGCCTTGTTGTTAGTGTCCAGTCTGGTTTCCCCGGAGAGGGGGCGGAGGTGGGCAGGGGGGCACTGTTGGGTGGGGCTGGGGCACTGTTTAATGTCCAATGGTATTGGACAGTCTGGGGGATGGGCAGGGGATGGTCTTGGGTGAGGGCTGGTGTTGAGGGTAAGGGTGGGCAGGGAGCGATGTTGGATGGGGTGGGGGCGAAGGGGTGGGGGGGGCAGGGGCCATATTGGACAGAGCTTGGGGGAGGGACGAGGGTGGTGTTGAATGGGGTTTGTGGGGTGGGCAGGTGGGGGCTCATGCGATGCTGCTGCTGCCTCGTCTCCTGAACAGGGAACAGACTTAAAAAAGCTCTGAGCCCCAGAGGAAAGGCATTTAAATCGATTATCCAAACGAAATAGTGCCCACCCATCTCGTTCGGATAATCGAGGTTCCTCTGCACCCCAATGTGACCTAGTCCCATTTGCCAGCGTTTTGCCCATATCCCTCTAAACCTTTCCTATTCATGTACCTATCTAGATACCTTTTAAAATGTTCTAATTGTACCCGACTGCACCACTTTCTCTGGCTGCTCCTTCCAAACACACACACCACCCGTTGCGTAAAAACATTACCCTTGGGTCCTTTTTAACTCTTTTCTCTCTCATTTTAAACCTATGCCCTCTAGTTTTGGACTCACCCACCCAAACAAAGACTTTGGCTCTTCACCATATCCATGCCCATCATTACTTTATAAGCCTCTTGTCAGGTCATCCCTCAGCCTCCGACACTCCAGGGGAAGAAAAGCCCCAGCCTATTCAACCTCTCCCTATAACTCAAACTCTCAGTCCCAGCAACATCGTTGTAAATCTTTTCTGCACCCTCTCAAGGTTAACAACATTTTTCCTATAGAAGGATGACATCAGCTTATTCTATGTTTCATTTTTCTCTTTGGCTTTGCTGGTTTATTTTTGTCTGATTTCTTTCCTTATTCTTCATGATGCATTCAGGTGGTTGCCTCATCTGGACACAACCTTTGTTTCTGCACTGTACGCCTTACCTCTCTGCTGCTATTGTATCATGAAATCATTTGGTAGTTAATCTCCCCTGGTCTCCAACCCTATCTTGGACCACACATTTTATTTTTCCTGCCCCCTTCACTCTTTCACTAGCTTAAAAATTCTTTCCATTCATTTACAGCATGTAGATGTCAAAGGCTAGGCTGGATATACACCCCATCCCTAACTGCCCTGGAGTTGATTCTGTGCTTCTTTCTTGAACCACTGCAGTCCACATGGAAGGAGCAGTGATATAGTCTCAAATTAAGATGGTGTGTGGCTTGATGGGAAACTTGCAGGTGGTCCCAGAGTACTGGAGAACAGCTAATGTGGTACTGATATTTAAGAATTAAAGAGATAAGCCACAAAACCAGACACCAGTGAATCTCATGTCAGTGGTAGGGGAACTATTGGAGAAAATTCTGAAGAACAGCACCTATCTTCACTTGGAAAAGCGAGGCTCAATCAGGGATAGACAGCATAACATTGTCAGAGAGAGGTCATGCCGAACAAGTTTGACTGAATTTTCTGAGGTGACGATCAGGTGTGTAGCAAAGGGTATCGCAGTTGATGCAGTTCATATGAATTTCAGCAAAGCCTTTGACACAGCCCCACATAGGAGTCATCTCAAGAACACAAATGCACATGAGATACAGGATAACCTGATAAAGTGTCTTCAAAAGTGGCTCAGTTGTATGTGACAGGGGGTGACGACAGAAGGCTGCTTCAGTAAAATTTCAGATCCACCACTCCACCATTTTCATGGAGTCACGTCTTTTTCAGAAAGAAATGGGCTTGTCTAGTTTTGGGAATCTTTTGACAAGCAAGTTTTAAAAGGTTTTACCCATGCATTCTCATATCCTTCATGACCCTTCCACTCTCATTTTCCCCCTGCCCACTCACCCAGTATGCACCATTTGCAGAATCAACAAAGCATAAGAGAATTATTTGAAAGTTGTAAAAGCAGCCATTTAAAAATCTCCTTGGAAAAAACTATTGCCTTACAACCTTATAGAAGTGTCTATCAGATCAAAGTCACATGATCAATATCAAAAGATTAACCCAAATTCACACTTTTTAATCTTGCCCAAATAAACAAGACAACACTGAAAAATCGTGAATAAACAGTAACAGAGGAGTCTCAAAGATGTAGACTTTAATATAGGAAGTATGATTGAGAAATTTGTAAACAATACAAAATCTGGCTGGGTAGCTGATAGTGAAGTGGATGGCCATTAATTGCACAATGATATCAATGAATTCTACAACTCTGTTTAGTTGAGTTGGAGGAAAAGGGCCCATTGAATTTCAATCTGGAAAAGTAAACAATTATGCATCAAGGAAGACAAAAATAGCAAAAGAATAAACAATAAATGGGAGAATATTGAGAGGGGTACAAGAAAGAGACTTTGGAGTGCATTTTCACAGCTTCCTAAAAATGCCAAGTCATGTAAGATGAGGCAACAAAGAAGGAAATTGGGGTGCTTCTCCTTTACTGCACGAAGTACTGAATGCAAAGGTTGGGGTGTTCTACAGGAATTAAGACACAGCTTAGGCCATTTCTATATCTTTGTACACAGAACAGTGGGAGGCATTCAAATGAGGTAAGTTTTTGTTGGGGGCGGGGGGGGTGGTGGTGGGAGGAAGGAGGACGAGTACAGGCCCAAAATGTTACCTTAACGGTGAAATGTAGGAGAAAAGGTGCTGAGATTTCTTAATATCTCGGAGTATTCAGTACAGGATATAAAGATGTCATTTATATGGACTTTCATAAGGTGCCAGATGGCAAACTAATAAAGAAGGCAAAATCGCGTGAGATTTAAGATATCTTGGTAAGATGGATCTAAGATTGGATTAAGGATAGGAGACAGTGATGGAGCCCAAGTGTGTACTGACAGATCATAGGGATCAGTGCTAGGTCCCTTCTTATTTGTGATATTCATAAATGAAATAGTAGAGAATGTGGAAGGGATGATAACTAAGTTTGCAGATGACACAAAGATTGGCCAGGTACTTGACAAAGATAGCTTCAAACATCAGATGTGAAAAAGACGACTATGGCACATTAGAGCATTTTCAGTCAACTATAGCAATCCACAGCAATCTACAGAATCATACCTTCTGGAGTTGTTCCACAGTGACTGGAAGGTTGATCAAGTCAGATGCTGATTTAACATTGGCTTTCAGATGGGCAACAGCTAAATTCAGTTGGCTAATCTGTTTACAAAACAAGAATGCACATTAAAATTTGAAAATCCAATGAGGTCAAGTAAACAACTTTAAAGGCCAATACAAAATTTCAGCTTCATCTGAAATATGACTAACCTTGTGCTAGAATGTCTCTTACAAGCCATCGCATCCAACTCACTTTTATTCATTCCACATATCTTAATAAATTTCTGTAAGCAGTTTATTCCCATATTTTTAAAAAAAATGGATGAACCAGCAGTAAAATGCAATAGAAACTTACACATTCTAACCATCCTCACTGAAGACTCCAAACCCACACCCCCTCCTCCCATCCTCAAATTTCTCCTTTAAAATCAGATTCATTTAAATTTGAGCTTTGCTTTATTGCATTAACTTGCACTGCCATCTTAAGTAGTGTCTCTCTCCCTCAACCAAAGTCACTGATTCTTTATGCCAATAAATATTAGCATTTATTTCTGAATTGTTCATTCCAAAATATTTTCTGCTGTACCTATTACTTATACATGCTGCTAGTGTATTCATCAACACAGAAGTCTTTCATGGTTTATTACCCACCACCCAGCAACTACAGATACCCTTGGTGAAACAATTGAGTCATCAACAAACTTGGACACCATCCACAATTTCTAAGACTATATTATGCATGCATACAGTAAAAATCTAATATAGTTCCTAGGACTGACATCATACATAACATTTTACCAGTTACAGAAACTTCCTATATCTATGACCCCCTTCTTTCTAGACTCTATTTCTATTTCAATATTTCTTGGAGTTCAATGTCATATAAATTTTTAAGCAAAGTTCCTAAGCATGACTTGAAATAATGTTATGGACCCTATTCATTGCATATTTAATAGAGAATGCTATAGAAAAATTGTAAGATAAAAAAAGGCACTAGACTTTAGATGGCCAATATGATGGTGTTTATTTACTTGTATTTAAATGATGAATATTTTAATCATGCATGAGGAGTCATTTTTCAGCCGAAGCAAAGTCATACTTTCCAATTTATATCCATCTCCTTTTAACCATTTTCCTATTTTCTTGGCAAAATGCTGCTTTTCTTTTTTCTCAGAAATAGGTTCAAGTAATTTTCAACATTAATATGAATAATTTCAGTATCTCTTCTGTTTGAATGATTACTGCTCACAAGGACCTCTACATAATACCGGATTGTGCTACATTAAATAGGTCACCCATAAAAACTAAGGTTAATCTACCTCCTCAGTGAGCAACTGAGGCAAATTATTTTACTTCATAAGTCTGCCATTAGTTTACACTCACCTTTTATCAATATCTTCCACTTGCTGTACGGACATGTTAATAGAATTTTTAAAAATTATCTCAACAGATTTTCTAGTCTCCTCTGCATGTGATACCAGGTTAGCAGAACACATCCAAAATGCATGCCCTATATAACAGCCTACAACTTTGCTGCTGCTTGTGCTTTCTGAATGCAGTCCATAATGCCAGTCTTAAGACATTGCGTACAAATTGCTGTCAGCCAACAACAGGACCCAAACATTCACACGAGTGCTTATGAGCAATTTCTTAAACAAAAAGGCACCACTGGATAAAAATGAAAATGATAGTTATGCAAGTCCCAACCTCCCGTTTCGAATAAGGTGGGCAGTTTAATCTCCTTATTTAAGCAAGGATGCAAATGTGTTGGAGGCAATTCAAAGGTAGTTTGCTAGATTTTAACCTGAAAGTATTATGTTTCTTTTTGACCCATACGTTATGGGTCTTTCCATTGCAGTTTAGCAGAGTGAGGGCTGCATTGATTGAAATGCACAAGATCCTAAGTGACTTTGACAAGATCAATGTAGAAAGGATCCTCTTATCCTGAGTCCAGAGCTAGGCGGCACTTCAACATCTGCACTGTGCTCTCAGAACAGAAACAAGGACAAATTGTTTCTCTGAGGCTCTTGAGATGTTGGAACTCAGCCTCTGTAGGCCCGAAAGAAATGGTGATTGAATATCTTTAAGACAGAAAGGGATACATTTTGGTTAGGCGGGGGAAATCAAGGGTTAGTAGGATAAATGGGAGTAAGAAATTTGAAACAAACAGATCAGTTATCATTTTGAAAGGCACAGGAGGCTGAAGGACAATGTTCCTTCTAAGCTGTGCAACCACATAGCCACTCGGAGGGGCTGCGCAAGCTGAGTGACACATGGACACATTGATGCCTGATTACAGAAGTCACTAATTTGCACAGAGTTCAGAGGCAGATTCAGTAGTACGAACATAACTCAAGGGGCCAATGATCTATATCTTTATTAATATCCATAATCTCAACAGCTGACTTTGGCTTCCCACTGTAAACCGCGAGGAAACACAAAGAGCAGTAGATTTAACATCACAACTCTTTATCCCTCATTACATTGCTTTACACCCACAGAATGTGAATTCTGCTGCAGCACAACACAAAGATTGTTTTTGGACTTGTTATTGGCCTTCGTTTTTATATTCTCTTTTTGTACCTTTATTTTAATACTTGAATTTGTCTCAAGCTTTAACTTGCGACTATTTGGTTATTTTTGTTCAAACATTTCTACAATTACAACCATATCATTAATGCACACTTTTTTTTCTACAAATCATTAATTTCATTTCCGATGTTTGACAATTTATAGTATACTCGCAATGAAATTCATGAATTTTCTAAACAAACGAACTGAATTTTATTTATTTCTCTATTTAATTCTTTAGTGAATACCATTCTAACATCACTAACTCTGTTGTTCCCCTTCCCTTCTCTACATCTCCTGAAACTCAGCATTAATTGCTGATTTTAACAGATCTACAATCATGTTAATTACTATTTTATACTTCAGTTCAATTTAACATTCAGCTATTGCGTTTCAGATACATTTTCTAGACGGACATTTTTAAAGAACGAGCACCTTGGATCAATCATTTCTGAGCTTTACACATCAAAATTATATTACTTGGTGCTTATTCTCTAACACTCTGAACAACACCCTTCCACCCAGATTAAGTTAAGCCCTTCCCTGCACATTTTACAAGTCTATATAAATTACAAAACAGGGAAAAAGATTCAGCAGCAAGGGAAGCATTTGGCCTCTGCTTTAGTTAACCAAGATCAAACATCCAATAGCTGGTTTAATAATCCACATGCTATGCTCTCAGTATAGCATACAAGTACACTAACATGCTCCATATCTTATCTCAGCAATGCATAAAATCAATAATTATTTATTCATGATTTTTAACCTCATCAGATTTTCAGACTTTTTAAACTGTACAATAACTTTAAAAGGATAGAGTGGCAAAATTAAATTACTTGAGTACATAATAACACCTGCTCTAGAAGAGGATAGTGAAGATCAATCCAAATGTAGAAGCATATTAGGATATTTTCTAATCAACCTATTCATAAATATCATTACACACCTCTGGACCAGATGAGACTTGAACCAGGCCTCCTGGTTCAGAGGTAAGGAAACTACCAGTGGATAATAACAGCCCAAATAATAATACTATATATTTTCAAATCAACCTGGAAAAAAATGCTACTACATACTTCTGGAGCAGATGGAGTTTAAACCTAGGCCTCAGTGCTCCAAGACCACTACACCTGTAACACAAGAGCCCTGAGCACCATAGCGCAAGTGTCATATTTCCACAAAAACAGCAATCTTTTAGAATCATACAATCCCTACAGTGTGGAAGAGGGTCATTCAGCCCATCAAGGCCACATTAACACTCCCAAGAGCATCCGAACTAGAAATCTCCCCTCTCTCTCCTACCGATCCTAACCCGGTAACCTTTCGTTTTCCCATGGCTAATCCACCTAGCCTGCACATCCCTGGCCAGTATGGGCAAATGATCACAGCCAAACCACCTAACTTGTGTATCTTTGGACTGTGGGAGGAAACCAGACCGCCTGGAGGAAACCCATACACAAAGGGGAAGAACATGCAAACTCCATACAGACAGTCAGACAATCACCTAATGGTGGAATCAAACTCAGGTCCCTAGTACTGTAAGGCAGCAGTGTTAACTACTGAGCCACTATGCCAAACTGCATTTATATTTTTTTCTATTCCTTATTTTGATTCCAAATACAAGATCAGGAAAGGTATAGGAACATTTTATTTTTTTAAAAATGTCAAATTTAAAACCTTTTAAAATTAGAACAAGTGAACAAATGAACAGTTTCACTAATTTATTTAAAACTGAAATTCACGATGAATCATTCCAAGTCCATGATGCTCACCATTTGATTCTTATTTGCAAACCAAATAAAAATGAGATGGATCTGAGGCACAGAACACTGAAACATGGTTGATTTCTGTTAACTGACTACAGCAACAATAAAAATACAATATGGACTCAGTATCTTTAAGCAGAAGAGGTAGTTGTGAGGGAACTATCTGGCTGATTATTGGAGGACGAACAAGCATGCAAGGATAGGATTAGCTTCCGTTGTTCTAGTTGAATTACTTGTCAATGTTAAATGCAAAACATTATTTGAAAAAGGCAATCAGAATTGTACTGAAGGCTTTCTGGCACCTGTAGCACTAGTAATGGACAAGAGAGGTTGGTAAAAAGAAACCTGACAGATAATCGTAAAAGTTAAAACAAGAAATATAAAGTTTACTGCCGAATCTAATATTTTAATACCTGATCCATTTGAATGGTCAAATTAATGCTAGCTCAACTGCAAGAACAATTTAGCTAGTCCTACTCTGCCACCCTTTTTCTGCAGCCCCACAAATATTTTTTCTGCAAGCACCCAATCCTCTTTTGGAAAACCATGATTGAATCTGCCTCAACCACACCTTCAGACCGTTTGTTTCAGGTCATAATCTTTCAGACCGTAAGAGGCTTTGCCTCATGCTGCCTTTGAATCTTTTCAATTACTTTGTTTCTCAACCCTACTGCCAAAACAACCGTCTCTCTCTCTCTACGCCATCTCAGCCTCCTAATATGCATTCCATAATTTTCAAACATCACTTTGTTATTCCACTGTACATAAGTGGGTGAGTTTATTCATACAATCTGCAGGAGTGAACACATCTAGGCACTGCGCCTTTTTCGAATTAAACAAAACCCTAAAGAACAACTATTCTCTAGTGCATCTTCTATTGCACTTCCGTGACCAGAGTTGATCAGCCAATCAGATTGCAACTTTTTCTCATACAGTGTAAATTGTTGCTCCCATTGAATTATCACGCTCTTGCATCTGTGCCGAGACATGCATAACAGTATATTTGTTTTCAGAAATAAGTGATACTTTTGCCAGAAATCTAACCTTTTAAATAGCAGAAGTAGAAAAGCAAACCTTGGAAACTAGACACTGCGATAGGGTTAGGGTTGAAATGCACCACAATGAGTGTGA
This sequence comes from Chiloscyllium punctatum, assembly GCF_047496795.1. Classification (NCBI taxonomy): domain Eukaryota; kingdom Metazoa; phylum Chordata; class Chondrichthyes; order Orectolobiformes; family Hemiscylliidae; genus Chiloscyllium; species Chiloscyllium punctatum. Next base: position 80,842,812 of record NC_092745.1, read on the forward strand.
AATTAGGAACTTTCATTGTCCTGGGCCTTAATTATTGGATACAAGGAGTAACCGTTAAGCGAGGTGGTAATGGCTAATGATTAAAGCAGAAAGATAGATTTTGGAACTATAGAACTAAAATCGGCATCCCAAAGAGATACAACCAAGGTGCACTACCTAAAATACATTGTGTCATAGTGGGAAGCATCCTTGCATCTAGGCCAGACCTTCATGCTCAAACTCCACTGTACAGTCTTGATGACTGAGGAAAAGACTTAATGTGGCCAAACTGGATGAGTATCAAATTCTTGCAATGCATACCAATTGCAGGTGATAACATTGGGAGAGGTTCCTCATTAGCCATGTGACAGAAATAATGTTGAAGCTGCTAACACTACCGTATGTAGATACACTGCACCATTTTCATAAAAAAGGTCATAGAGACAGCCAAATCTGACTCATTCCCATAGCACAGGCAAAAGACATTTGTGCCAACCATGCCTTCTCTTATACTGCCCTCAACAACCTAACGTGAAACATATTTCCTTTGGATCCTTTATACTAGTCTCTCGGCTTGCTTTCTCTCCCCCTTGATTCTCAATGTTTAATACCTCCTCAACAAAAACCTGAAAGAGCTGCAGATGCTGCAAATCAGAAACAAACACAGAAATTCAGAACTCTGAGAAAGGGACATCGGACCCAAAATGTTAACCGATTTCTCTCCACAGATGCTGCCAGACCTGCTGAGCTTTTTCAACAACTTCTGTTTTTGTTTCTAATACCTTCTTAATGATTAGCATCTCCCTCAGCATACATCACTTCTCCTGTTAACGTATCTGAGCAAACCCATCTTTTTTTTTGATGTTAGGCAACTTACTGATGAGCAACATATAAACATAGAACATTACAGTGCAGTACAGGCTTTTCGGCCCTCGATGTTGTGCCGACCTGTCATACCAATCTGAAGCCCATCTAACCTACACTATTCCATGAAAGTCTATATGCTTGTCCAATGACAACTTAAATGTACTTAAAGTTGGCGAATCTACTACCGTTGCAGGCAAAGCATTCCATACCCTTACTACTCTCTGAGTAAAAGAACTACCTCTGTCCTATATCTATCACCCCTCAATTTAAAGCTATGCCCCCGCGTGCTCGCCGTCACCATTCTTGGAAAAAAGGCTCTCCCTGCCCACCTTATCTAACCCTCTGATTATCTTCTATGTCTCTATTAAGTCACCTTTCAACCTTCTTCTAACGAAAACAGCCTCAAGTCCCTCAGCTTTTCCTCGTAAGACCTTCCCTCTATACCAGGCAAAATCCTAGTAATTCTCCTCTGCACCCTTTCCAAAGCTTCCACATCCTTCTTATAATGCAGTGACCAGAACTGTACATAATACGCCAAGTGCAGCTGCACTAGAGTTTTGTACAGCTATAGCCTAACCTCATGGTTCCAGAACTTGATCCCTCTATTAATAAAAGCTAAAACACTGTATGCCTCCTTAACAACCCTGTCAACCTGGGTGGCATCTTTCAAGGATCTGTGTACATGGACACCGAGATCTCTCTGCTCATCTACACTACCAAGGATCTTACCATTAACCCAGTAAATTGCATTTCGGTTACTCCGACCAAAGTGAATCACCTCACACATTTGCCACCTCTCAGCCTAGCTCTGCAGCTTATCTATGTCTCTGTAAGCAACTACATCCTTCGTCACTGTCCACAACTACACCGACCTTAGTGCCGTCTGCAAATTTACTAACCCACCCTTCTACGCCCTCATCCAGGTCGTTTATAAGAATGACAAACAGCAGTGGATCCAACACAGACCCTTACAGTACACCACTGGTCACTGGACTCCAGGATGAACATTTCCCATCAACCACCACCCTCTGTCTTCGTTCAGCAAGCCAATAACTGATCCAAACTACTATATCCCCCACAATCCCATTCCTCCGCATTTTGTACAATAGCCTACTGTGGGAAACATATACACCACATCAACCGGTTTACTCTCATCTACCTGTTTGGTCACCTTCTCAAAGAACTCAAAAAGGTTTGTGAGGCACGACCTACCCTTCACAAAACCGTGCTGACTATCCCCAATCAAATTATTTTTTTTCTAGATGATTATAAATCCTATCTCTTATAACCTTTTCCAACACTTTACCAACAACTGAAGTAAGGCTCACTGGTCTATAATTATCAGGATTGTCTCTACTCCCCTTCTCGAACAGGGGAACCACATTTGCTATCCTCCAGTCTTCTGGCACTATTCCTGTAGACAATGACGATTCAAAGATCAATGCCAAAGGCTCTGCAATCTCCTCCCTGGCTTTCCAGAGGATCCTAGGATAAATCCCATCCAGCCCAGGGGACTTATCTTTTTTAACACTCTGCAGGATTTCTAATACCTCCTCCTTGTGAACCTCAATCCAACCTAGTCTAGTAGCCTGTATCTCAGTAATCTCCTCGACAACATTGTCGTTTTTAGAGTGAATACTGTTGAAAAGTATTCGTTTATTGCTTCCCCTATCTCCTCTGACTCCACACACAACTTCCCACTACTATCCTTGATTGCCCCAAATCTTACTCTCGTCATTCTTTTATTCCTTAAATACCTATAGAAAGCCTTAGGGTTTACCCTGATCCTATCCGCCAACAACTTCTCATGTCGCCTCCTGGCTCTTCTTAACTCTCTCTTTAGGTCTTTCCTGGCTACCTTGTAACCCTCAAGCGCCCTAACTGAGCCTTCACATCTCATCCTAACGTAAGCCTTCTTCTTCCTCTTGACCAGAGATTCCACTTCCTTCGTAAACCATGGCTCCCGCGCTCTACAGCTTCCTCCCTGCCTGACAGGTACATACTTATCTAGGACACACAGTAGCTTTTCCTTAAATAAGCTCCACATTTCTAATGTGCCCATCCCCTGCAGTTTCCTTCTCAACCCTATGCTTCCTAAATCTTGCCTAATTGCATCGTAATTACCTTTCCCCCCAGCTGTAACTCTTGCCCAGTGGTATACACCTATCCCTTTCTATCACTAAAGCAAACATAACAGAATTGTGATCGCTATCACCAAAGTGCTCACCTACTTCCAAGTCTAACACCTGGCCAGGCTCATTACCCAGTACCAAATCTAATGTGGCTTCCAACCCTGGCAATATCCTTGTAAATCTTTTCTGAACCCTTTCAAGTTTCACAACAACCTTCCAATAGGAAGGAGACCAGAACTGCACGCAGTATTCCAAAAGTGGCCTAACCAATGCTCTGTACAGTCACAACATGACCTCCCAACTCCTGTACTCAATACACTGACCAATAAGGAAAGCATACCAAATGCCTTCTTCACTATCCTATCCAGCTGCTACTCCCCTTTCAAGGAACTATGAACCTGCACTCCAAGATCTCTTTGTTCAGCAACACTCCCTGGGACCTTACCATTAAATATAAAAGTCCTGCTAAGATTTGCTTTTCCAAAATGCATAACCTCACATTTATCTAAACTAAACTCCATCTGCCACTCCTCAGCCCTTGGGCCCATCTGATCAAGATCCCATTGTAATCTGAGGTAACCTTCTTCGCTGTCCACTACATCTCTAATTTTGGTGTCATCTGCAAACTATACCTCCTATGTTCACATCCAAATCATTTATATAAATGATGAAAAGCAGTGGATTCAGCACCGATCCTTGTGACACTCCACTGGTCACAGGCCTCTGGTCTGCAAAGCAACCCTCCACCACCACCCTCTGTCGTCTACTTTCAAACCAGTTCTATATCCAAGTGGCAAGTTCTCCCTTCATTCAATTATATCTAATCTTGCCAACCAGTCAAACGCCTTCCTGAGGTCCATATACATCACGTCTACCGCTCTGACTTTATCAATCTTCTTTGTTACTTCTTCAAAAAACTCAATCAAGTTCGTGAGACAAGAGTTCTTGCAAGAACTCTTAAGAAATACTACATTGGACAAACAGGCAGAAAACTAGCCACCAGGTTACAGGAATATCAACTATCCTCAAAAGACATGACTCACTCTCACTAATATCTTTACACACAGATGAGAAAGACACCACTTTAGCTGGGACAACACAACCAGCCTAGGACAAGCCAAACAGAAACACGCGCAAGAATTCCTAGAAGCATGGCAATCCAAGTGGAACTCTATCAACAAACACATTGACTCGGATCTCATTTACCACCCCTGAGAAAAAGGACAGGAAATGACATCACCAACCCAAGGAAACCTAAACACAAGAAGTGAGCCATACCACCAGTGCTTCACCGGAGGTTCACTGATGATGTTACCTAGTATGGTGACAAAACATCTGAAAACAAACCTTCCAGCTCAGCAAGCAAGCTTACATCCACAACCTCCAGTCTTCTGGCACGTCACCTATGACTTGCAATGATACAAGTATCTCAACAAGGGAGAAAGTGAGGACTACAGATGCTGGAGATCAGAGTCAAGAGTGTGGTGCTGGACTGTTCCAGCTGCTGTGCTTTTCCAGCACCACACTCTTAACTATCTCAGGAAGGGGCTCAGCAATTATTCCCTTGCTTCCCACAGAATTCAAGGGTACACCTGGTCAGGTCCTGGGTATTCATACACTTTTATGCATTTCAAGATATCCAGCACCATCTCCTCTGTAATAAGGACATTTTTCAAGGTGTCACCATCTATTTCCCCACATTCTATAGCTTCTCTTCCCATTTCCCTAGCCCTGTATCAGTCAAAGCAAACACTCAGAGACACTGCTATACCTCCATTTTTATTCCAGGTCCTTGAGGGAGAGAGAACAATCGCCCAAGTGCACAGAGACATGAGTTGTCTGTCTTCTCTCGAACAGCAGATTCTTAAGGAATTATAGAGTCACTTACAGGGAGCAGCATCCAAGTAAGGCAACATCTACACTGATTGATTGTAAAGGTCAATAACGGTCACCCAATCAGTGAGCATCAACAGTAAAGATTAAGCCATCTGGCATTATGTAACAGATGTTCTTAACCTTGTTAACCGGCATTACATAATGAATGCTATTCATCTTGTTAACCCACTCTCCTTGCCTCCAGCACCACATTGTTTACTGCAAGTTCTTGTGTGGTCAAAGTCATGCTTAGCTGAGCCTTTGTCACAAAACTCAAAACTTAACTCTTTCCCAATCTGCTCATACCTTATACACTTTCTCATTCCTTCCTTTTATCATTTCATGATAAACATCTCAATGGCACTACCAGCTTTCATAAGACTCTGACAGCCAGTATTTATTCAAGTTATTGACACACAGTATACAATCATTATAACAACAAAAATTACTAGTCTGTGCAGTAAATAGAAGTTCTAGGATCCTCCATTTGGGAAATACCTCACCACTAAAGTTCTTAAATCCACAACCATTAGTGACCACTCCATCCCCTCCAAGTCGAGTGGAAACAAGCCAGTTCTCCAAAATCTCCTTCAGTAAAGTCTGACCTGAAAACAAAATGCAGTCTGCCCTTCTGCATCACTCCTCAAGAAATCTGAATTGCTAGAAAAGGGCAATTAAATACGTAACAAAACTGACGAGACTTCCTTTGTTGCAGAGATGCTTCAGATGGAGGATACCAGCACATCTGAGTGCGCAGTGCAGCAGCTACAACTGGAGGCTAGGCGAATGCAGCATTCTTTGCTGCTTCTGCTCCTGCTCTGCTGTTAAATGTAACAAAGCCAACTGGCTGTTGTGATGTAGCTTGATCAGCAAACCTTCATATCCCTTAAATGACCGAAAGGCAAGGTAAGGCTCATGTGGTTTAATATACATTGAAAGGCCACTGACAACATGTGCACAGACTTTCTCTTCATTGTTGTTAGTTTCTTCACTCTCCATGCTCGTGACTCAGGAGCTGATTGAATCCATTGGATCAGGCTGTGGAGGAGTGGGCAGTGGTCTGAAGGCGTGCTTTACCCGTGAATGGAGAAACTCTAGAGAATATGTTAGCTGCTGGAAGTATCTCTGCATTTCCTCTCTCATTCCTTCCTTGCAAAGATGGTTATCAGTATGAAGACTGTCAAACATTTAACTATACTAAATTGTATCTGCCTATGTCAACATTCTCCATAAAATTTAAATTGTACTGCCTAAACAATTCAGGTAAAGGGCTTTTGCCCGAAACGTTGATGTTACTGCTCCTTGGATGATGCCTGAACTGCTGTGCTCTTCCAGCACCACTAATCCAGAATCCATACCTAAACAATTCAGTCAATTATAAACAACAATCAACGGTCCTAAAATCAAACCCTCAATTAACTCATTCAGGTTATTCAAAACTTATTTTCCTTTAACAAATTGAGACTTTGCTAATGTGAAAGCTATCAAGAAAAATATTTCAAAAGTCTGAAACAGCAACAAAATATTTCCTGTGCTTTAGCAATTGAAGAGGCAGTTTCAGTTCAGATTTAAATCTCAAATATTCGTGGAAAGTATATGCAGAATACATTAAAATATGTTCTCCAAATGAAACTTCCGAAATAGCACAGTCAGAATTAGAGTGGCAACTTTGGTAGAGATAAACATTCTTTGAATTAGCTGTATGAAGGGGGCCAATGAAGTCTAAACAATAATTGAAAAAATTTAAACAACTCAGTCTCAAGTTCTAATATTCTCCAGAAAATCTTAAAATACCAAACTGATAATGCACTCTTCTTTTTGGGAACACATTGCATTAAAAACCCAGTAAAGATATTATTATACAATACTTTCATCCTGGCTAAAGTATGACCACTGACCCAATTGTTTTTTGAAACAGGCGTTGTAGAATTTGAAACAAATCAGGGGCTCAAGGCACTCAATCAATTTGTTTTAAGGTTACAAGTTTGATCATTTTAAAAAGGATAATGTTATACAATTTCAACGTCAAAACAAAATCTGCCCCATGACATAGCGCACAAAATACATTGAAATGAGACTCTGATTCAAACAAGGCAAAACATTTACTTAAAAGGATCTTCTAAATCAGTATTTTAACAAACCAAAATTTTTAAACATCAAACACACTCAGCATGGCACAATTTACATTGAAACTTCCTTTTCTGACCCAAGTATTACTACAATCTTAGTTTCAGGGTTTCTCGGTTTTTGTTTAAGAGCCTCTGGTCAGAAATCTTGTCATTTTCATATGGGGGAAAAACGCGCACAATTAAGACCGGTGATGATCCATGAAATGGAAAACAAGGAGCCAAAAAGGTGGAGGAGGTGACCCTAAAAGATCCACACCAGAGTTAGACAAAAAAAACACATCCATAGACTCCAAACCAACCGTCACAGGAAAAATAAACACAAGCATGTGTCCAAGATTCCCAAAACTCCACGAAACCCACAGTGCCTGGCACACACACAGAAAAAGATCACTAAAACATCCTCACCTTGTTGGAAACTGGACTAAGGAACACCACCCCACTACCAGACAAGGCCGTAAGGAAAGACAGACCAGCCGTACCCTCTCAATGAAATCACACCCACAAAAATCCTCACAGCGGAGCACAAGCCGCTGCAGTCCAAACCACTCTCTTCCCCAAGAATAAAGACACATACAGCCTCAAATTTCACCATTAACAGACTTAAACCCCTTCTCTTACTCTATATGTCCGGGGACTTGAATCCCTGTTTGTCAGCACATTTACGAAACCGTGTCTCTCGAATGAACTAATTACCATTCAAGGAGTCCGTAGAAAAGAAAATTATTGAACACACAGGAATATTGAGAGGGAGCAAGTTTTGAAACCTTACCTTTTGGGCCCATCCATCTAGAGATACCGGTGTTCCGGGCAATCGCTGACACTGTCCAATCGTAACTATTCATTTGGACACCACCTGGCTCGACATATTATTGTCCCATTTCCCTAGCCCAGTATCAATCAAAGCAAACACTCAGACACAGTACGGCTTTGCCTCCTTCATCTTTATTCCAGGTCCTGGAGGGAGAGAGAACGATCGCCCATGTGCACAGAGACATGAGTTCTCTGTCTTATCTCGAACAGCAGATTCTTAAGGAATTATAGAGTCATTTATAGGGAGCAGTATCCAAATAAGGCAACATCTATATTGATTGGGTGACCGTTATTGACCTTTACAATCAGCGAGCATCAACAGTAAAGATTAAGCCATCTGACATTGTGTAATGAATGTTCTTAACCTTGTTAACCAGCATTACACAAATGGATGCTTTTCACCTTGATAACCCACTACCCTTACCTCCAGCACCTCATTGACCATATAAGAACTTGCAGTAAACAAAGTCATGCTAGCTGAGCCTTGGTCACACAACCCAAAACTTAATTCTTTCCCTACCTGCTCATACTACATAAACTTTCTCACTTCCATGTACTTCTTTACAGTGAACACTGATGCAGAATATTTTTTTTAATATTTTCCCCAACTCCTGTAGTTCCACACATAGGCTGCCTTTCTGATCTTTGAGGGGCCCTATTCTCTTCCTCGTTACCTTCTGTCCTTAATGTACAAAGAAGATCCCTTTGGATTCTCCTTAACCCAATTTGCCAAAGCTATCTCATGTCCCTTTTTCACCTTCCTGACTTCCCTCTTAAGTATACACCTGCTGCCTTTATACTTTAACTGCGAACATCTGTCCCAAATCAGCTTCTGAAAGTTCCTGGCTAATACAGTCAAAATTAGTGTTCTTCCAATTTAGAACTTTTAGATTCAGTCTATCCTTTTCCATCATCTTAGAGGTGAGGAGAAGAGAACCACAAACAGGATTCGCTGTAACTTAGCAGTAGTCTATTACAGCAGGAATTATGACTGGCTTCATATAAAAGCCATACTTCAGAAGCACAAGGAAGATTCACCGTCATCTGCACTATAATCTCCGAACAGTCCAGAGACACATATTCAAAAATAAAAGCAGAAAATTTATTAGAACCATGAACTGCTGCCTTCAATTTTAATTGAAAAAGCCACCAGGATGGAAGACGTCCATTTATAACTCAAAACCCATCAGTATAATATTAAGGGAAGCAAGTGATCAACTTACTCAAATGCACCATTATTCTGCACAAATCTCTTCACAGTCACACTTTTCAATTTTGTGTAACTTCATGGAAATCTACAAACCCTCTTAATTCAAAGCATGGTGGATGGAGGGGAGCAGGTGGATGTAGCATACTTGGATTTCCAGAAGTCATTTAATAAGGTGCCACATAAAAGACTCATCCATAAATTAAGAATGTATGATGTTGCAAGCATGTATAGAAGACTGGGATGATAAATGGGTGTTTCTCTGGTTGTGGTGAGCAGGGCGTTGCAGGGGTCGGTGTTGGGCCTGCAACTGCTCATGAAATATATATATATATAAATGATTTGGAAGAGAAGACTTGCAGTTAACAATGAGGTGCTGAAGACAAGGGTAGTAGGTTAACAAGGTGAAAAGCATCCATTTATATAATGTCAGTTAACAAGGTTAAGAACATCTACTGTATCCAAGTTTGCTGATGACACTAAATTGAGTTGAAAGGCAAATTGTGCAGGGTTGTGGAGGTTCTGCAGAGAGATTTAGATATGCACAAGGGTCTGGCAGATGGAGTACAATGTTGGTAAATGTGAGGTTATCCACTTTGGAAGTAAAAATAGTCGGTCAGAATATTATTTAAATGGTGAAAGATTGCAGCATGAATGCTCGTACATGAATCTTTAAAAGCTGATTTGCAGGTGTAACAGGTAATCAGTAAGGCAAATGGAATATTGGCTTTCATTGCTAGAGGGATTGAGTTTAAGAGTACGGAGGTTTTGCTGCATTGTACGAAGCGTTGGTGATGCTACATCTGGAGTATTGCACGCAGTTATGGTCTCCTTACTTGAGGAAGGATGTACTGGGTTTGGAGGCGGTGCAGGGGAGGTTCACCAGATTGATTCCGGAGATGAGGTGTTTACCCTATGAAGAAGTTGAGCCACCTGGGACTGTACTCATTGAATTTGGAAGATTGAGAGGGGACCTTATAGAAACATATAAAATTATGAAAGGGACGGATAACATAAAGGCAGGCAAGTTGTTTCCACTGGTGGATGAGACTAGGGGTAGGGAACATGGCCTCAAAATTAGGGAAAGTAGATTTAGGACAAATGAGGAATTGCTTTTCCCAGAGAATCTGTGGAATTCTCTACGCAAGGAAGCAGCTTTGTTAAATATATTCAAGACATAATTGGATGAGTTTTTGCATGGTAGGGTAATTAAGGATAATACAGTTAGGAGGAGCTGAGATGATGGATGGATCAGCCATGATTTTAATGAATGGCGGAGCAAGCTCATCAGGTCAAGTGGCCTACTCTTGCTTCTATTACTATATCTATTACTATGAAATCATTCATTCTGGTCTCTTACACATTTATTCCATGTAACTCCTCCTACCACAACTGCTTTTTTTCACATAGTATACAGATATCTATTGAGTAAATACTCTACCACCAGGTATTAAAATTCACTTGGGAAAGGTAAAAAAGGTGTGCACGGCAAATAGACTGGAATTAATCAATAACTGGACATATTCCAATATTGAACTGCAAAACTATTTTTAAAAGTAACAAATTAAGATGCCAGAGAATAGTAGAAAAAGTTTCAAATGTTGACATCAAATCTCATTTCTGGTCTATTTCTTAAAACAAAAAGCATCAAATTTAAAACATTATGATCCTTTCAGTTTTGTAAATATTAAAGCTTAACTGGAAAATTGAACAAAGAAACGCAAAATGTTTCACTGTTAGGACTCTAGAAGATTGAATCATTTCAAATATCAAAAATTAAATGCTTTGTAAAGTCTCCAGTCATTTCCCAGCAAAATTGAAGAAAATTGTAATACATCTAAAATCCCATCACTCGTCTTGAAATGTAGCACATTAATCACCCTATTGGCTGATTTGATTAGATTAGATTAGATTAGATTAGATTAGATTACTTACAGTGTGGAAACAGGCCCTTCGGCCCAACAAGTCCACACTGCCCCGCCAAAGCGTAACCCACCCATACCCCTACATCTACATCTACATCTACCCCTTACCTAACCCTACGGGCAATTTAGCATGGCCAATTCCCCTGACCTGCACATCTTTGGACTGTGGGAGGAAACCGGAGCACCCAGAGGAAACCCACGCAGACACGGGGAGAACGTGCAAACTCCACACAGTCAGTCACCTGAGGTGAGAATTGAACCCAGGTCTCTGGCGCTGTGAGGCAGCAGTGCTAACCACTGTGCCACCGTGCCGCCCCATTTGGTAGGTAATGAAATTAGAGTAGCAATGTCACACAGAATGTAATAACATATCTGAACAGCACTTTAGCAAAGACAGTTGGTCCTGTTTAGTCCATTTAAAATTGGTTAAGATTTCAATTTTGTCCAGGAGATGGGAATATAAACTATAAAGGTAACATTTTGTTTTTCTCAGCATTTCTATCTTCAAAAGCCACAAAGGAAATAAATGGATAGTTTGTAACAATTGCTTTGGGATATTTGATATTTTAGGTACTAATTACAAATAGATGTTGTAGAGTTTTGGCAAAGCTTTAAAATGTAAAATCAAACTATATTCAATTCTTCTAAATAAACATTTGTTTCATTAACTTTATTGCCTTGATATTGACTGGGCAGCTTTATCTATGGTGACACTAGTTTTAGCTGGGTGAACTAAATGTTAGCAGAAAATGCTTTATATACTCTCACAGAATATAAGTTCATGCATGTATATTTACCAAATTTAATATTTAATTTGTGTGTATATCTACCATTAGTCAGTAACCAAAGTACCTGCAATGATCAAAAACACTCAAACTCTGCTTTTCACAAGACCATCTTTCCAGCACACAAATAGAACATGCACAACGTTAATATAAGTATCAAGATTATATGCCTAATTATAACATTCATTTCTTATTTTAATTTCCTCTTAAATCTAATTAGCCACATGGTTAAGAACTACTGAATAAGGTTCCATGTAACTGTCACATAATAAACTTAGAGACAGAAAGAGAGAAATGTTTCAGATCGATGACGTTTCTTCAGAATAGCTGAGGTGACAGAAACAGTTAAATATTTTGAGTCAACCTCTTCAGATGTTGTCTGATCTGATCATTTTTAACATGATTTGTTTTGTTTCAGACCTCCAGCACTTTGCTTGTTCAGATAACTGAATGCTGCACTTCTAACAGTACAATAAATGGGATGAAAATAACCAAACAACAAATTCCGCCAGCCCATTAGTTTTCCATTGTGCAAATATTTTGAATAATAAGATTTTCCATTGCTTACTTGCTTATTCAGCTCTGTGATGTTGGTCCATATTTTGCTAATCCCTCTGTCTCCAGTGTCTAAGTTGGCAAGATCTTTTTGGACTGCAAGGAGGTCTTCATTTAGCTTTGGAATGTCACTAAACGAAGTCTTTTGACTAGATTCCACTATAAAGAATGAAAAAAAAATCTAATTTTAGGACAAAATCACAAAAAGCACAAACATGTAATTGAAATGGACTTGCTTAAATGAATTCACATTCCTAGCTTTGCATAAGCTGTGCATTTAAAAAAAAACATATGATGCAATGGGCTAAATGTGGAGGTGCAGCTTCAAATCAAACAATGGGGATGAAAATCTCCCTGTTCTTTTGAATGTTTGGGTGGTATCAACATACGCCAAAAGTAACAGCACCAGTGTAAAAGTGCCAAGCAGGAAGTAACAGTCAATCCTGTTAAATGGGTACATGCCATTTATGTAGGAAATACAAAAATGCCACAGAGGATTTTTTTCTGAAGTTGATGCTGAGAAATATAGTTCCGATAATAGAAGAATCACGTCCTGTAACGTGGTGGTAGGTTATAGAAGTGCTGATCAAGGTGTTTCAGCCAAAATTGATATTTGCTAATCACAATGAAAATTTAGAAGTGTTCCTCCTAGGAACAAGCTAAACCTCATAGCAAGAGTCAATCAATCATCCATGGATTTGCACAGCAATAGGCACTATCAAACAGTTCAAAGTTTGTGAGAAGATTTGTAGCTCGGGTGCTCGTTGTTGTGGTTCTGTTCGCTGAGCTGGGAACTTGTGTTGCAGGCGTTTTGTCCCCTGTCTTGGTGACATCCTCAGTGCTTGGGAGCCTCCTGTGATCTTTCCTCCGCCATTTGTAGTGGTTTGAATCTGTCACTTCCGGTTGTCAGCTCCAGCTGTCCGTTGCAGTGGTCGGTATATTAGGTCCAGGTCGATGTGCTTTATTGATTGTGCTTATCCACAGATTCAATCAGTTCAAATACTGACAAACTCTAGACTCAAATTATACAATAAATATGTCAGAGAAATATGGACTCAAAGATTATTCCAAAACATTTCCACAATAAAATGGCATGTTAAAAATAAATCTCCAGATCTTTTTAAATTAGCACACTCATTTTAAATAAGCTTAGCTTAGCTTGTTAAAACTGAATAAAAAATTGCCGATTTGAAATGGCAAAGCACTGGTGGAAAACAGATCTTATGCCAATAATCTAGACTTTGAACTCAAATATGTACAAAATATTTTTACAGCTAAACAATGGATGGCAAAATGCATGCCTTCTGCTCAAGTATTAATATGTATTGTACACACCAAAAGAACATTGTTAGTTCTGTTTGCTCCCTATTAGGTTTATTGATCAGATTGTGTGTATTGATTACCTCCCACCCGCAACCAAAGCTTAATGCAGGAACTGGAAGGAACAAGATTTCGAAAATATTTTTAAATAACAACTCCACTTTTGCTCTTTGCATTAGTGAAGATATACCACAATGCACAGTTAATAGATGTACAACTGAAATTTTTGCAAGAAAAAAAGACCAAAATATCAATAGAATAAATTCCTTGCATCAATCTTGCAATTTGATATCCCACTCGTTCTATCTTGAGCAATGCAATAACTAAAGCTGCAGCAATTGTGATTCGGAATTCAAGGTTGTGTACAAAAGCCAGCCTGATTAAATTAATGAGATGAAGGATCAGAATCACCAATGTTGAACATTTATCCAAGAATGACTAAGACTGTTCTGTATTGCTTCTCTGCTATTACATCACTGGCCAGCCAGCTCTCCCTAATGCTACTTCCTAAGTGAATTTTCATTGCACCTTCCAAGAGGAGGTGGCACGTTTTTGACTGCTGCTCCATTGACAAAATCAAGCAGCAGCACAATCTTCCTCTTCAGTGTCTTGATTCTTCAGTTGTATTACATCTCTTCATGGGATGCAAGCAATTCCACCACATTTGCTATATCTACTTCAAAAACCAGGCTTCCTCTCCAAGGTATGATTTTACACTGAAATTCAGGAACAGTGTTGACATTCTCCTTGCCGGGTGACACACGGAGACCATAATTTCAGCCACAAAAACATGACAACATGACTTGATCACATGATTCAGTGATATTGTAGATGTGTGAAAATTCCATAGCCGATGGAGTATTCTCCCAGCAGTTGTCCAAATATGTTAGAAGGTATGGCTCAGTTAGTTGACTTTGAACATTGCTATTGCTCTCTGATCCATGGGCTGTAGCAGAGATGTCATGGTAGATTAGCTCAGTTAGCAACATGGCATTTTGCAACGCTCAATTCCTTCACTGGCTAAAGTTACAATGAAGGACTTTTCCTTCTCAACCGCTCCCCTTGCCTGGGATATGACGACCCTCAGGTTAAACTACTAGTCAGTCATCTCTCTCTAATTAGCAAGCAGCCTATGGTCAAATAGGGCTATAGCAACTTTACTTAGTCCCACATTGTGGTTGCTACTAAGAATTCTGGAGTCCACTCCTACAAGAGGCTTCTTTCCCCCACTATAAACTCCTGAACTAATGGTAGTTGTACATTTTGCACAAATGTTGTCCTTCATAAATTAGTGATACACCTCCACCTAGTTTCCTATTCCTCTTGAATATCATTTATCCCTAAATATTCAGAACCCAATCCATGCCATCTTGCAGTCATTTCTCTAATGATTATCAGATCACATTTACTTCAATGCGAACTATTAAATCTAGTCATCTGGAGAGGGAGGAACAGAGTTGAATCCAAGAGGAATCTTCTTCAAAATTGAAGAGTTCTGAAGTCAAGTTACAATGGACATGAAATTTTAACTCTGTTTCTCTCTCCATAGATGGTGCAAGATGTGCCGAGTTTCTCCAGCATTGTTTGTTTCGAATTTCCACCATCTGCACTATTTTGCTTTTATTGCACTATTGCTATTAATTCTATGTGCATTCAAATACAGAGTCTTTTGTCACTTTTGTAACATTTAGCCATGCATATTAACACATTCATTTTTTTAAACTTGTCCCTTCCTATCATTCTCTGACCCTCAGTTTCCATATTACTACTTTCTTCATTTGTCTAGTCCTGCCTCTTTGAGATGCTACATCTTTCTTTATTTGATCCCAGTTTACAACCTTTTCCACATCCCGAGTCACTTTTTCTTGCAAGAACACTGGTTCCAGCATGGGTCAAGCATAGATAGCCCTACATTTCTGACCCCACTTTCTAGAATACTGGCATCAATACCCCACGCACCAAAATACACTTTTCTCACACATTTGTCACCCTACGTCAATTTGGGTATAAATCCTGAAATTATAACCTTTATAACCTTCTGTATTTCAATTTAGTGCCTTGCTCCTCATGCTTATTTTGCAGAATTTCTTGCCAAGTTCTATGTATGACAGTAGTTCTACATGGATCAAAACCATTGGATCCACCTCCTTCCATTTCAAGTCCCTTTCCAACCCTGAACAGATGTCCTGAATCATGGCAATGGGCAGATAAAGTCGGCTGAACACTTGCTATGTTGCAGAACACAGTGTCAATCTCCCTTGCTCTACACCGCATGACATTCTTGTTACTCCCCCCACTTATGTACCTTGTTGTACTATGGTGCCATGGTCTGTTTGCTCATTCACCATGGAACCCCATTCTCAGCCAGAGAGAATATCAAACCTATGACACACTTGCAAAGGTTGACAATCCTGCACTCTGGGCCTCCTTACCTACCTCACTCATAGTCACACTCTCACATTCCTGACCAAATCAGAAGACCCAATGCTGAGAAAATCACCTGGCACAAAGAATCCAAGTAACTTTTCTCCTCACTGATGCACCACACTGCCAACAGTTCATTTTCCAATTCAAAGCTCTGAGCTGAAGCTGATCAAATGTCATACACTTATTGAAGACAAATTTGCTCTGCATTACAAAGCATTCAGGGACTTTCACATGCTGCACTCTAAATATATCACCAAGCTGCTACCCTTCATGAGTTTTAATTATGTATAAATTATATTATACACAATGTTGTTTTTGCTTTCTTCCAAAAAAAAACCTCTAATTGGATAATATGTAAAAACTTCAAGTAGAAAATATTTTAACCATTAACCAGAGATCCAAACTCTCCCAAGAACCGATTCAAATCTATTCCAATGAATCAAGCTCCCTCTCCGACAGCCTGTTTGAAGGTCATAGAGATGTACAGCACGGAAACAGATCCTTCGGTCCAACCCGTCCATGCCAACCAGATATCCTAACCCAATTTAGTCATACCTGCCAGAACCTGACCCATATCCCTCCAAACCTTTCCTATTCATATACCCATCCAAATGCCTCTTAAATGTTGCAATTGGACCAGCATCCACCACTTCCTCTGGCAGCTCATTCTATACCTGTACCACCCTCTGTGCCCCTTAGGTCTCTTTTATATCTTTCCCTTCTCACCCTAAACCTATGCCCTCTATTTCTGGACTACCTGACCCCAGAGAAAAGACTTTGCCTGTTTACCCTATCCATGCCCCTCATAATTTTGTAAACCTCTATAAGGTCACCCCTCAACCTCCAACGGTCCAGGGAAAACAGCCCCAGCCTGTTCAGCCTCTCCCTGTAGCTCAGATCCTCCAACCCTGGCAACATCCTTGTAAATCTTTTCTGAACCCTTTCAAATTTCACAACATCTTTCCGATAGGAAGGACACCAGAATTGTATGCAATATTCCAACAGTGGCCTAATCAACGTCCTGTACAGCCACAACATGCCCTCCCAACTCCTGTACTCAATACTCTGACCAGTAAAAGAAATCATACCAAATGCCTTCTTCACCATCCTATCTACCTGCGACTCCACTTTCAAGGAGCTATGAATCTGCACTCCAAGGTGTCTTTGTTCAGCAACACACCCTAGGACCTTACCATTAAGTGTATAAGTCCTCATAAGATTTGCTTTCCCAAAATGCAGCACCTCACATGTGTCTGAATTAAACTCCATCTGCCACTTCTCAGCCCACTGGCCCATCTGGTCAAGATCCTGTTGTAATCTGAGGTAACCCTCTTCGCTGTCCACTACACCTCCAATTTTGGTGGCATCTACAAACTTACTAACTGTACCTCTTATGCTCGCATCCAAATCATTTATGTAAATGACAAAGTAGAGGACCCAGTACTGATCCTTGTGGCACTCCATTGGTCACAGGCCTCCAGTCTGAAAAACTACCCTCCACCACCACCCTTTGCCTTCTACCTTTGAGCCAGTTCTGTATCCAAATGGCTAGTTCTCCCTGTATTCTGAGATCAAACCTTGCTAATCAGTCTCCCATGGGGAACCTTGTAGAACACCTTACTGAAGTCCATATAGATCACATCTACTGCTCTGTCCTCATCAATCATCTTTGTTACCTCTTCAAAAAACTCAATCAAGTTTGAGAGACATGATTTCCCACGCACAAAGCCATGTTGACTATCCTGAACCAGTCCTTGCCTTTCCAAATACATGTACATCCTGTCCCGCAGGATTCCCTCCAACAACTTGCCCACCACTGAGGTCAGGCTCACTAGTCTATAGTTTCCTGGCTTGTCCTTACCACCCTTCTTAAACAGTGGCACCACATTTCCCATCCCCAGTCTTCCGACACCTCACCTGTGACGATCGATGATACAAATATCTCAGCAAGAGGCCCAGCAATCACTTCTCTAGCTTTCCCACAGAGTTCTTGGGTACACCTGATCAGGTCCTGGGGATTTATCCACTTTTAACCATTTCAAGGCATCCAGCACTTCCTCCTCTATAATCTAGACATTTTGCAAGATGTCACCATCTATTTCCCGATAGTCTATATCTTCCATATCATTTTCCACAGTAAATACAGATGCAAAATACTCATTTACTATCTCCCCCATTTTCTGCGGCTCCACACAATGGTCACCTTGCTGATCTTTAAGGGGCCCTATTCTCTCCATAGTTACCCTTTTGTCCTTAACGTATTTGTAAAAACCCTTCGGATTCTCCTTAATTCTATTTGCCAAAGCTATCTCATAGAGCTTACATATGCTTCCCTCTTTTTCTTAACCAAACCCTCAATTTCTTTAGTCATCCAGCACTCCCTATACCTACTAGCCTTCCCTTTCACCCTAACAGGAATATACTTTCTCTGGATTCTCGTTATCTCATTTCTGAAGGCTTTTCATTTTCCAGCCGTCCCTTTACCTGCGAACATCTGCCCCCAATCAGTTTTCGAAAGTTCTTGCCTAATACTGTCAAAATTGGCCTTTCTCCAATTTAGAACTTCAACTTTTAGATCTGGTCTATCCTTTTCCATCACTATTTTAAAACGAATTGAATTATGGTCGCTGGCCCCAAAGTGCTCCCCCACTGACACTCAGTTACCTCCCCTGCCTTATTTCCCAAGAGTCGGTCAAGTTTTGCACCTTCTCGAGTAGGTACATCCACATACTGAATCAGAAAATTGTCTTGTACGCACTTAACAAACTCCTCTCCATGTAAACCTTTAACACTATGGCAGTCCAAGTCTATGTTTGGAAAATTAAAATCCCCTACCATAACTATTCTATTATTCTTACAGATAGCTGAGATCTGCTTACAAGTTCGTTTCTCAATTTCCCACTGACTATTAGGGGGTCTATAATATAATCCCAATAAGGTGATCACCCCTTTCTTATTTCTCAGTTCCACCCAAATAACATCCCTGGATGTATTTCCGGGAATATCCTCCCTCAGCACAGCTGATTTTTCAAAAGCTGATTGGGGACAGATATTCACAGGTAAAGGGACAGCTGGAAAATGGGAGGCCTTCAGAAATGAGATAACGAGAGTCCAGAGACAGTATATTCCTGTTAGGGTGAAAGGAAAAGCTGGTAGATTCAGGGAATGCTGGATGACGAGAGAAATTGAGGGTTTGGTTAAGAAAAAAAAGGAAAGTTATGTCAGGTGTGGACAGGATAGATTGAGTGAACCCTTAGAAGAATATAAAGGCAGTAGGAGTATACTTCAGAGAGAAATCAGGAGGGCAAAAAGGGGATATCAGACAGCTTTGGCAAATAGAGTTAAGAAGAATCCAAAGGATTTTTACAAATGCATTCAGAACAAAAGGATAACAAGGGAGAGAATAGGGCCCCTCCAAGATCAGCAAGGTAAGCTTTGTTGGAGCCGCAGGAGTTGGAGGACATACTAAATGAGTATTTTCATCAGTGTTTACTATGGAGTAGGACATGGAAGATATAGAATGTAGGGAAATAGATGGTGACATCTTGAAAAACGTTCATATTACAGAGGAGGAAGTGCTGGATGTCTTGAAATACATGACAGTGGATAAAACCCCAGGACCTATTCAAGCATACCCTAGAACTCTGTGGGATGTTCGGGAAGTGATTGCTGGGCCTCTTGCTGAGATATTTGTATCATTTGTTATACAGCGTTTAAAATAAAAAAACTTCTCCCATCAAAACCTCAGTCGTGCATTGGAAGGTCAGACTAGTTTTTCAGATTTATCTGTTGAAGCAGCTTTAGCATATTAGTGTTTTAATTCTGAAGATGAAGACATATTGTATAAAGAGGAACTACATTTTAAGCATACACTAAGCATGCTTCCACAATTCACACAATAGCACAAACATCCCTGGACAATGGTTAGGCAATATCTCTGATGTAGAGTTGTCAAAAGAGGTGTCAGAGGAATGCAATTCTCTGCATCATAAGTTGTCAATTTAGCCACATTGTTGGATAGGTTAGCTTTCATAGGGATAAGAATCATAAGACCAAAATTACTAGCACTGTTTTCACAAATGTCCAACGCCAGCTCCAACAACATATCTGGAAAGGTCTTCGGAGAGCTCTCTGCCTGCAATTTACTCTGCTGAATGACCTAAACCAAATCGGTTGGAAAAACCATTCAGCACATTACTGATGATCTCTAATCCAACCATTGTATGCAAACTTTTTGCACCAGCCTAATAAAGTATTAATCAGTTTCTTAAACATCATACATAAATGTGTATCTGAACAATGCCCTTCCCTCAATCTTTAACTTTCCAATGCAATATAGGATTGACTGCAAGTTACATCTGTTGAAAACATTGTTAGTCGCAATACATGATCAGAAATAAGACCCAGAACTGACACTTAGTCAGAGATTAAAGGTCACAGCTGTGTAACTAAAATCAATACTTTCTGTTTCTATTATCTAGCCAATTCACTACCAGGTTTACAACTCCTTTGCTTATCCTATAAATAATCCACGACATCATTCCAAAAAGAAAAATCACCAAATTAGAGTATCACTGTTAAGAAGGCATTTTTCGTGAAAGATTGCCTCACATTCATCATAATAATTTGCAAGAATACCAAAACAAAAGGAAAATATCATTTATACTGTTGCCAGTAGGAAGAGACTGCTGGCTAGCAAGTGGATTGACTTGTGGAGGCATTGCCATGGGGAATATACCAGTTAACTGATAATTGAAAGTTATCTCCCAAGCTTTTATATTTTAAACTGGACAGTTTAGCTCGGATTTGTCAAGGCATTGCCCTGAGAAATGAAGAACGACCGTCACCTATGTTAGTGAGTTGAAACAGGCAATGCATATACATCCGTCTGTCTGCAAAAGTCAAGACTCAACTTGCATATCTAGCTTCCAGTATGAGAACTACCAATCCAACTGATAATATATAAGCGAAATAACTGCTCAGATATTATCTCTAAGTGTTAGGCTTGAGGTATCCAAAAGAACTACTAGCATACAATACAATTGAAAACATGAGATTTTATGTACAGCATAGAGTCTATTAAGTCACCAGTGTTAACCCCATAATATTTTAAAATCTGTCCATTGAACAAATCCAGAGTCTGCCCACAGGCTACATACAAGTAATCAACAGTCAATTGTACAGGATAGATGAATTTTCACTCAATGCACTTATTCAGAACTTTTCTAAACAAAAACCTCTTTATTGCTGATATCCTTACAGATCAGAATCACAGATTAAATGCCAAAACACGTAAAACTCCTTCCATATCATGAAGTTATTCATCTTAGCCACAATCTCCATAAAGTTTACTGAGACTTTTCCCACTTCACACTTGAAATACCAACACTGACTGTATTTAAAAAATTAATATACTACTTGCATGTAAGTGAACAATACCATATTCAAACGGCCCACATTTTAAGGAGAGCTTTGTAGCTGTATAGAAGAACCTGCACAACACAACACAATTGTTGTATTATTCTACCTTATACCATACTTACAAGTTCTGAACTTTTCCTTCAGTGCATCCAGATCTTCTTTGAGGGCAACTTGCATCCAGACCAAACCAACACATGCCACTACGCAAGCAGCAAGCATAACAAATGCACATAGTGGATAACAAATTTTGCAACACCTTATGTAGCCTCCCCTGTAACAGAAAGAACAAAGGACTGTGATGAAATAGACTATTTGCACTGCAAATAAAACATGATAATTTCACAACTTCTTAATAAAATTCAGCGAGAGACCAAAAATTGAAAAGCAGAAGTATCACCATACCATTCCCACAATATACATAAACCTTGATTATGATCTGCATATTTATGTTTTGTCCACTGTTGCTAACCTGTGAACATTTTTGTTTAACCAACAAATATGGAAAGCAGCATTTAGTAAGGTTTTTTAAAATTAGATTCCCTACAGTGAGAAAACAGGCCCTTCGGCCCAATAAGGAGGCTTTGAGCTATACAAAGTAGGTTTCCAGGATCTGCAGTCCGCACTTTTACCTTGGCTAGAGCTGTTTTCCCTGGAGCGTCGGAGGCTGAGTGGTGACCTTATAGAGGTTTATAAAATCATGAGGTGCATGGAAAGGACAAATAGACAAAGTCTGTTCCCTGGGGTTGGGGAGTCCAGAGCTAGAAGACATATGTTTAGGGTGAGAGGGAAAAGATATGAAACAGACCTAAGGGGTGACTTTTTCATGCAGAGGGTGGTACATGTATGGAATGAGCTACCAGAGGAAGTGGTGAAGGTTGGTACAATTGCAATATTTAAAAGGCATCTGGATGGGTATATGAATAGGAAGGGTTTGGAGGGATATGGGCCAGGTGCTGGCATGTGGGACTAGATTGTGTTGTGATATCTGGTCAGCATGGATGAATTGGACTGAAGGGTCTGTTTCTGTGCTGTACATCTCTATGACTCTAAGTCCACACCA
The DNA here is from genome assembly GCF_047496795.1 of Chiloscyllium punctatum. Taxonomy (NCBI): domain Eukaryota; kingdom Metazoa; phylum Chordata; class Chondrichthyes; order Orectolobiformes; family Hemiscylliidae; genus Chiloscyllium; species Chiloscyllium punctatum. Next base: position 80,865,304 of record NC_092745.1, read on the forward strand.
ACCCTCCAAAGAGTAACCCACCCAGACCCACTTCCTTCTGACTAATGCACCTAACACTATGGGCAATTTAGCATGGCCAATTCACCTGACCTGCACATCTTTGGACTGTGGGCAGAAACCAGAGCACCCGGAAAAAACCCATGCAGACACAGGGAGAATGGGCTGGAATCGAACCTGGGACCCTGGTGCTGTGAGGCAGCAGTGCTAACCACTGAGTCATCATACCACCCCGTATCTGGTTTTACTAGATACCAAAATGTGTGCGCATGAGAGGCTCCTAATAACCAAAACATATGCAGGCTCCCAAGATGTCAGAAGAATTACTCATTTTTTTTGTCTGTGTCAATGTCATTTGCCTGGAAATGAAATAACACATTCTTTCCAAATTCCAGGCCCAGTGTTCGATATCAGGATCGAACGTGTCAAGCTTCCCAAATGATGGCAAGATGCCAGAAATTCTTACCCCCAACTCAAAGACAACTGTCGAGAGCAAATTTCTTCATGGGTATAATTTTCTCTCGTCGTCACTGAAATATCTCCATCGACCAGTATCCTGTCACCACATCACCCTCCATTTACACATGCTTAGTGATCAACACTGGTCTGGCATCCCTTGAGCCTGCTCTCAAAATGAACAGAACCTCTGACACTCCTATTTACATCTGTCAGCCAGGGATCCTGATTGGACCAGCTTAACAGCCCAAGAGTATAAGGTCCACCTGACTGATCTTATTTAATCTTTGTAGACAAATGTATTTTAGCCAATTGAGTAGCTGATTATAATTTCCTGGACAAGAATATGGAAGTTGCGGTAGACAATATTTTAAAATGTTTATTGTCGTCACAGTTGTCAACTTCCCTCAACATGTCGTGCAAGCATATCAGAAACACTGCCTTTGCTAGATCTGAGTTCGTCTGACTTTGCCCAATATAACTCATTTTCTCAATTTACTTTCAGTAACCCTACTTCAAGACTGAACTGAGTTCTGAAGGGTCAATGGACCCAAAACATTAACTGATTTCTCTCCAGAGATGCTGCTTGTCAAACCTGCTGAGTTTTTTTCCCCAGCAATTTTTGTATTTGTTTGATTTCCAGCATCCGCAATTTTGTTTTTGTTTCGAGCTTTAACAGAGACCTTGTGTATTATTATCGACAACTAATTCGCAACTAACAACGGATCTGTCGAAACAAGCCATTTTAATTTTAATACTGGAGGACGTCAATGATGCACAACCTTCAAGAAGAATGATTTGTAAACGAAACTCGCCAAAGGCAGGTCACTGTGACATCCTAATGCAGCCTCACCTCGGCTGCTCGCTATAAAATTGCACGGCGCTCCTTCTTCCTCCAACACTAACTGAAGTTTGCCAAACACTTGTGCTTTTTGTGTGCAGGCAGAACGATCTTTACTGTACTTTAGAAAGGGTGCCGGGCTTCTCGGCGCTCTCTCTTACTTTGTAAACAGGGAGCCGGAAGCTGGCTGCGCGAACTCGTCAAACTCGGAGGTGGATTCGGAGTCGGAGGCCGTGGCCTCGGTCCGCAGCAGCAGCTGGTGCCCGGAGCCTTTCTTCGACTTCTTCTTCTTGCCATCGCCGGTGAGACCGATAAGGGCGTTCAGTTCCTTCCGCTTCTTCATCTTCTTCTGCGGCGTCGCCGCCTTATACTGAACATCGAGCTGCCCGTGTTTGCTCTCCAGCTTGCAGAGGTTTGTAGGCCAACATATAAACCGACAGGATGAGGCTGGCTGTCCCCCGGTAAAGATCGACACACACACACCGACCCAACAGTACCAACACCAACAGCAGCCAAACTCCACCTCGTCACAAACCTCTTCCTGATTGGTCAATGCGAAAGGTGCTCCAAGCTACGTCCAACCCCAGTGACCTTGTGACGTAGTACGGAGGAAGAGCGCCTTAGCCTGCTGAGCTATGCCGGGTCGGTGATCCATTGGAACGTAGTGCGGCTGCGCTTCGCCGGGCCCGTGGCAACATTGAGCGTTAGTACGGCTGCGCTTTACCGGGTCCGTGATACCATTGGGCGTTAGTGCGGCTGCGCTATGCCGGGTCCGTGATAACATTGGGTGTTAGTGCGGCTGCGTTATGCCGGGTCCGTGATAACATTGGGTGTTAGTGCGGCTGCGCTCTGCCAGGTCCGTGATAACATTGGGCGTTAGTGCGGCTGCGCTCTGCCGGGTCCGTGATAACATTGGGCGTTAGTGCGGCTGCGCTCTGCCGGGTCCGTGATAACATTGGGCGTTAGTGCGGCTGCGCTCTGCCGGGTCCGTGATAACATTGGGCGTTAGTGCGGCTGCGCTCTGCCGGTTATTCGAACAGATGAAAGACTCAACAGACAATCAAGGTATTTTTCAATGTATAATTTCAGTTACATCACACTGTAAATTTTTTGCTATAAATTCTGTGCGTTCTTTGCGTCCTTCACTATCACCTGATGCACTCCAAAAGCTAGTGTGCTTCCAGTTAAACCTGTTGGTCTATAACCTGGTGTTGTGTGATTTTTAACTTTGTTCACCCCAGTCTAACACCGGCTTCTCCAAATTGTGGTGCAGTGATAGTGTCCCTACCTCTGGACAAGGATAAAACACCTGATGAAGGAGCAGCGCTCCGAAAGTTTGTGCTTCCGAATAAACCTGTTGGACTATAACCAGGTGGTATGTGATTTTTAACTTTGTACACCCCAATCCAACACCAGCTCATCTAAATCTGGATAAGGAGGTCTGGGTTCACATCCAACAAAAGTGTTTCATAATACCTCAGCTAAATGTGCTGTTTGTATGCAATTTGTTGTTAAGTGTCGTTGCTTTCACTGACTCATGGAGTGCACCTAATTGTGAAAATGTGCATGTTGCTATCCATGATTTGGAGATGCCAGTCTTGGATGGACAAAGTTAAAAAATCACACAACACCAGGTTATTTCCAACAGGTTTAATTGGAAGCACCAGCTTTTGGAGCATCGCTCCTTCATTAGGTGGTAGTGGAGGGCACAATCCTAAGGCACAGCATTTATAGCAAAAATTTACAGTGTGATGTAACTGAAATTATACATTGAAAAATACCTTGATTGTCTGTTGAGTCTTTCATCTGTTTGAATACCATGATAGTTTCACTTCTTTCATGTGTAAATGACAAAAGCTTTTTTTTAAAAGTTGCATTCTCAGGTCAGCTGTAACAATGGGTGATAGCTAGACAATATGTTGAAGGTGTTAGCCCCCTGTGTTTTCTGTCTATGCCATGATGTTTAGATTGATTCTAATCTAAAAAGTGAGAAAACAGAGTTTTACATGAATTCAGTTTTTGAGCAAAGTACAATGTAACTCTGCAAGTACAAATTCACCCCATAAAATATATGTGTGCATGTGGGTCTTTGTGTCTGTCTGGGTTGGGGGTTGTGAGTGTGAGAGAGAGTGTAAGTGTCTTAAGTCTGTGAGGAGGTGCACGTGTGAGTGTGGGAGTGTGTCTGGGATGGGGGGGTTGAGTGTCTGTGAGAGAGAGAGACTGTATATGTGTGTGCATGAGTGTAGAGTGGTCGAAGTCTCTGAGAGGATGCCTGTGTGAGTGTGGGACACAGGCATCCCCTCAGAGACTTAGACCACTCTACACTCATGCACACACATATACACTCTCATCACAGACACTGACAACCCCCCACTCCAGACACACTCACACATGCACCCCCTCAGAGACTTAAGACACTCTACACTATAACTTGGTGTTGTGTGATTTTTAACTTTGTACACCCCTGTCGAACACTGGCATCTCTAAATCATGACTCTAAATGATGAAAGACTTAAACTAAATTTGTTTAGTATGACATTCCATGATACTGTAATCATGTTGCTAGAAGTCTGTGTCTTATGATTCTGCTCCACAACCACCTGATGAAGAAGCAGCGCTTTGAATATTAGTGATTCTAGTTAAACCTGTTGGACTATAACCAGGTGTTGTGTGATTTTTAACCATGTTGATATCAGTCATTTCTCCATTTTCCCTAACAGAATCGAGAAGGCTTCCTTATGAACTATTATCATTCACACTTGCACATACACAACATGGGTGCTGGGGAAACATAAGCACTACTACAGTTAGGCGGTAGTGTGGGGGTGAAAAAAAATAAACAGGAGTGTCAGAGGTTCTGTTCACTTTGAGAGCTGGCTCTGAGGGAGCTGGATCAGTGTTGAGGACCCTCCACATGTAAATAAAGGGTGACTTGGTGATGGGATACAGGACTCGATGGAATTATTTCACTATGGGTCCGGAATTGCTCTGCATGGTTTCCTGCATCTCAGGAATTACCCTGGATATGACAAACAAAGAAAGATTGGCACCCCAATTTGCTGACAGGGATCCCAAGGTTCCATTTGACTAAGTGATGCAGAGGAAGGCTGGCATATTTCCTCTGGATTGGCAAAGGAGACTGTGTGCCGTAGTCCCTGCCAGTCTGTGCCGAGATCAACACCCGGGTCAGTGCCATCACCATGGTTCAGAGAGATATGCAGGATGAGCAATGATCTTTTTTTAAAAAAAAGAACTCTTATCATTGATTGTAAAAACCAATACACTTGTTAAAATCAGGAATAACTAGATGCAAACTTGGAACAGGTGTTAGTTGAATGATTTGTTTTTTTTTAAAAAGCCTCTTACTCTGCAGTGCTAATCTTACAAAGGGGCAGTTCTAAAGAGGAGTTATCAGCAGTAAACATGATCTGTGCTTCTTGCTCCAAAGTTGCACCCAGATCTGCTGAGTTTTCTGCTGACCAGACATTCCTTAAACCAGCGTTGATGGGAATTCAAGGTTTGCAGATGACTCAATACTGGGTGAAAGTGTGAGATGTGCGGGTGATGCAGAGATATTACAATGTGATTTAGACAGGCTGTGAGTGGGCAGATGCAGTATAATGTGGATAAATATGAGCTAATCCACTTTGGTAGCAAAAATAGGAAGGCAGATTATTGTTTAGAACATAGAACATTGAACAATACAGCACAGAACAGGCCCTTCGGCCCACGATGTTGTGCCGAACATTTGCCCTAGCTTAAGCACCTATCCATGTACCTATCCAATTGCCGCTTAAAGGTCACCAATGATTCTGACTCTGCCACTCCCACAGGCAGCGCATTCCATGCCCCCACCACTCTCTGGGTAAAGAACCTACCCCTGACATCGCCCCATACCTTCCACCCTTCACCTTAAATTTATGTCCCCTTGTAACACTCTGTTGTACCCAGGGAAAAAGTCTCTGACTGTCTATCTATTCCCCTGATCATCTTATAAACCTCTACCAACGTTCCAATGAGAAAAGGCCTAGCACTCTCAACCCATCCTCGTACGACCTATTCTCTATTCCAGGCAACATCCTGGTAAATTTCCTCTGCACCCTCTCCAAAGCTTCCACATCTTTCCTAAAGTGAGGCGACCAGAACTGCACACAGTACTCCAAATGTGGCCTTATCAAGGTCCTGTACAGTTGCAACATCACCTCATGACTCTTGAAATCAATCCCTCTGCTAATGAGCGCTAATACACCATAGGCCTTCTTACAAGCTCTATCCACCTTAGTGGCAACTTTCAAACAGCTATGCACATAGACCCCAAGATCCCTCTGCTCCTCCACCTTACTAAGAACCCTACCGTTAACCCTGTATTCCGCATTCTTATTTGTCCTTCCAAAATGGACAACCTCATACTTGACAGGGTTGAACTCCATCTGCCACTCCTCAGCCCAGCTCTGCATCATATCCAAGTCCCTTTGCAGCCGACAACAGCCCTCCTCACTATCCACAACTCCACCAATCTTCGTATCGTCTGCAAATTTACTGACCCACCCTTCGACTCCCTCTTCCAAGTCATTAATAAAATTACAAACAGCAGAGGACCCAGAACTGATCCCTGCGGGACTCCACTTGTAACTGGGCTCCAGGCTGAATATTTACCATCTACCATCACTCTCTGACTTCGACCGGTTAGCCAGTTCTCTATCCAACTGGCCAAATTTCCCACTATCCCATGCCTCCTGACTTTCCGCATAAGCCTACCATGGGGAACCTTATCAAATGCCTTACTAAAATCCATGTACACTACATCCACTGCTCTATCCTCATCCACATGCTTGGTCACCTCCTCAAAGAATTCAATAAGACTTGTAAGGCAAGACCTACCCCTCACAAATCCTGTTTGGATGGCTATAAATTGAGAGAAGGGAATGTTCAGTGAGACCTGGATCTCCTTGCACATGCGTTGCTGAAAGTAATCGTGCAGGTGCAATAAGAACTTAAGACCTAGAAACAGGAGTAGGCCATCTGGCCCTTCAAGCCTGCTCTGCCATTCAATAAGATCTTTTCATGGCCTCAGCTCCACTTACCCACCCTCTCACCATAACCCTTAATTCCTTTTCTGTTCAAAAAATTATCTACCTTACCTTTAGAAACATTTACTGAGGAAGCCTCAACCACTTCAGTGGGCAGGGAATTCCATAGATTCACAACCTTCTGGGTAAAGAAGTTCCTTGTCAATTCAGTTCTAAATCTGCTCCCCCCTAATTTTGAGGCTGTGCGCTCTTATCCTACTTTTCCCACCCCCCACCCCCACTGTGGAAACATCCTCTCTACTTCCATCTTATCTATTCCCTTCATAATTTTATATGTTTCTGGAAGATCCCTCCGCATTCTCCTAATATGAGCAGTAAAGAAAACAAATTGTTGGCCTTCATAATGAGGATTTGAGTACAGGAATAAGGATTTATACAGGGCACTGGTGAGGCCACACCTTGAATATTAACATGCAGGTTTTGTCTCCTTATCTGAGGAAGGTGTTCTTGCTATAGAGGGAGTGCAGCAAAGGTTTACCAAATTGATTTCTGGGATGGTGGGACTGACATACAAAGAGAGATTGAGTCAGTTAGGATTGCACTCACTGGAGCCGAGAAGGATGAAGGGTGTTCTCATAGAAACCTATAAAATTCTCATGGGTCTAGACAAGTTAGAGCATGAAGGGTGTTCCCAATGGTGAGGAGTTTCATCATCGGGGTCAGAGTTTACGGAGATGGGATTAATCTTTTGTGACTGAGATGAGAAATTTCTTTGCCCAAAGACTATGGGATTCACTATCAGAGGAAGTGGTTGAGGCCAAAACATTGTGTTTTCAGGAAGGAGGTAGATATGCCTCTTGGGGCTAAAGAGAGGGGATGGGATTAGGGTTTTCAGCTTGATAACCAATTATACTCATGAGGAATGGAGGAGCAGGCTTGAGAAGTTAAATAGCCTTTTCCTGCTCCTATTATCTACATTGTGCAAGCAGAATTATCATTGTGGCAGTCTCTAAAGGAATTGCCCAGGAAACAGATTTTTCTACAGGGAATTCCTCAATGCATGGAACCCTATTAAAGTCTGCGTTCAAGTCAGAGGCTTCAGAGGTGTCTGATGAAATTAAGTAAAATAGTCACTCAGAAAAGTTAGCCATTTAAATATAGTGCTTTCCCAGCAACACACTCTCGACTCTGATCTACAGTCCTCACTTTCTCCTGTTAAACATATTGTCTAACTCTGAGTACATATTCAACAGAACCAATACTTGCCTTACACACCCTGCAACTGCACATTCTTCTTCTCATATTGCACCCTGACACCCTATCCAGCTGGCACCCTGTTTATCTGCCACCCTAACCAGTTGGCACACAATTCTCTGGCACCTTAGTACTTTATCAGTCGGCAACCTCCTCTCACTCTAAAAACCCACCCACCACCACTACCACGTTCCCGATACCCTAACTCACATTTACTTTGGGTGCTGACTTTTTGACAGCAGCTATCAAAGTAGCTTTCTGTGAATCCAGATACCACTCTGATCTCTACTTTAAATAGTACAGACGAACCGCATGGGGCAGCATTGTGGCTCAGTGGTTAGCACTGCTGCTTCACAGCACCAGAGACCCGGGTTCAATTCCCACCTCAGGCAATTGTCTGTGTGGAGTTTGCACGTTCTCCCCGTGTCTGTGTGGGTTTTCTCCAGGTGCTCCAGTTTCCTCCCACAGTCCATAAATTTGCAGGTTATGTGAATTGGCCATGCTAAATTGCCCACAGTGTTAAATGTAGGGAAATGGGTCTAGGTGGGTTGCTCTTCAGAGGGTCAGTGTGGACTTGTTGGGCTGAAGGGCCTGCTTCCACACTATAAGTAATCTAATCTAAGCAAAAAAAAGAATGTGATTTGCCTTCTCTGTGACATTACTGCATTGTGAAAGAACTGTCAGACTGGAAATACAACTGCATATTTCTATAAGAGCCCTGATCAGAATCTCCTGCCAGAAATGAAGAGCTCATCCCTTTTGCTCAGAAAATCTGGCCCAATTTCTTTTTCAAATTTTGAGCATCTCCATGATTTTGAGCATGTCTGAGGAACTCCTTTGTATCTGTTCTTAGGTTTGGTGAAGGTAGTCATCCCCATATTCACACCTTTAACATGTTATTCACTCTGGCTGTCTGCCTCTCTTCAACCAGAACCGCTGCCTAGAATGGAAGCCCACTGTGGCTGCTGTTATGCTTAGCCACCCTTAGGCAACAGGGCCTGAGGTGTATTGTCATGGAGTATAGTATTCACATTTTGCTTCATAAATTTTTTATGGTGTGCATTTTTAAACTGAGTAGTCAAAACTGTGGCAGATGAAAGTCTGCACAACTCACCTCAATTTATCCATACATAGAAATTCACAATGGTTCCTTGATTTCTATGATTTTTATTTTAAAATGGCTAAATTCTTTACTCATCTAAAATAAATGACTATCTAAATCCATTTGTCACATTTTTGTCCATTTACTTTATCATTGTCTCTTTGTAAATTCATGCTCCATCGACACCAATCGCTGTGTCATCATAAAACAGAAGCGTGTCTTAATCTATTGTGCAAATTATTCCAGATTTTATGATAAAATGATGGTAACATTTTAGATGAACTTCATGAGAGCAATTTGGGCAGCAACACTTCCGCATCTGCAGTTCTGCAGGTAAACACAAATGGGATGTGGGCATCACTGTCTAGGCCACAATCTATCACCTTCAGCAGCAGATAGTATATCAGTTCCTTGAAGCACTGTTATCCATGGACCTTAGACACATCCACACTGCTGTTGGGAACATACTTCCATAGACTTTAGCCCAGTGACAGTGAAGGAATGGCAATATAATTCCAAGTCAGAATGGTATACCTCCTATGTTTGCATCCAAATCATTTATATAAATGAAGAAAAGTAGTGAACCCAGCACCGATCCTTGTGACAGTCCACTGGTCACAGGCCTCCGTTCTGAAAAATAACCATCCACCACCATCCTCAGTTTTCTACCTTCAAGCCAGTTTTGTATGCAAATGGTTGGTTCATATACCACCTAGGTCCTGGAGGAACACTGTTTCATTTTTATTGTACCAGCTGTATATAGTAGAATAATAAAGTTACACTACTCCACTTTTTAGTTCTCCCTGTATCTCATGGAATACAGGAAGAATGTCCCAAGCACATTCTGCCGATTGTCCCTCAAGGTGGCACTAGACACAAATTGACAAGATGCTGTGAAAGGAACCTTGGTGAGGTTCTATTATCCATCTGTAGATGCTACACACACCTGCCACTACTTGTCAGGGTGAAGGGGGGTGGAGGGGGTACCAATCAAGCAGGTTGCTTTTCAGACTCCACAAGCCAAATTATGCTGGAGGTTTGTTAAGACTGAACATTGAGATATGTGAAGTTGCAGTGTGATGTACATATTAGTTACCCACTAACCATAGCAGAAAATGCTACAATTGGCATCTTCAGGTGTAAGTCAATATTTAGTCTTAATTACCAACATATAACCTCTATGATGCTGAACATCAAAGAGTGGAGTGTCAATTCTTTAGGTTTCAATTATTGTTGATGATTTTAAGACATACACTGTTTTACTTTTTGTCTCTTTACCACATTTATTTCCCTTTATTTCACTGTCAATGCAGCATTTTACATGAAATTTGAATATTTTAATTCATGCTGCATGTCTCAGTGACACTTCTTCAGTCCTATTAATTGCCAGCTCACAAACACTTCAGATTGCAAAAAAAAACCCTGTTATCAAGTTGTCTCAGAAGCCAGCAGATGGTCTGTTGGGAACTGTAAGCATAATGAACAAAGAGGAATATTCTTTGACCACTTACCAGAAAATCCAGGCCATCAATATAAAGTGAATATTTCAGAGTCTATCATTGGTTCTTGTGGAGTATGACTGATCAGTTCCTTCCTATTCAAGTTAACTGTTTTAACATTATTCGCTGACCATTCTGACACTGGACCAATCTCCTAACCAAATCAATAGTTTGAATTATACTTCATGAGTTCTAATATTAGCTAATAATCTCTTAAATAAAATCCCACTGAATGTCTTGAAAGAATCCATAGAGATTATAAATTCTTAGTAGCGATTACATCCTCCTACAAATATATATTCCAATTTCTAATCTGCTTCAAACTCTCTTAAGTTCTCCGTCATTTTATCCTCACTTGTAAATTTCTATAACTTCCTCCCAATAAATGTGGGACTTACAGTTTTATGATTTACTGATTTTACACTTTTCCCAACCATTTGCATTTTCCAAGCTGAAGGGACAATTCTGAGGAGCTTTGGAATATTCCATACCTCTCTATTTCCAGTGCTTCCTCATATTGCAGGCCCTGACCTCTCAGAATCAACACAGGACGACAATTGTGCACAGCCTCTGCTAATGAAGCGTTCTCGCTGCCAGCAAGACAGAACTAGATGCAGTAGCCAAAGTGGCTATCTGACGAGGGCATCACATATTCCTTGTCTCATCTATAATCTTCTGATTTTACCACAGGTCAATTGCCTATTTACTTTGTTGATTGCAGATCTGCATTCATGAAGTAAGTTCATTAGTTTTACTAATCATGAGATTCTCATTGTCTATGTTCCTTTCTAGGTGTAGCATTAAAATCTTTTCTGCATTAAATTTAATCTGCCGTTGTTTTGCTCAATTGGATTTTTTCTGATTTATTATGGAATTTCTGACCTTTTTCTTATGGTTCCACTATCCTAATTTGACGTCAGCAGCAAATTTGATGGGATGTACTGATGCTCTGAGATAATCTATTTAAAATTAGAAACCAGTATTGAGCCCTGGGGCATCCACTCAGTTATTCCTTTTCTGAATCAATTTTGATTGTTGCTAACTAAATTCCGATTGAATAGGTAATCCTAAATTTAGATTAGATTAGATTGCTTACAGTGTGGAAATAGGCCCTTCGGCCCAATAAGTCCACACTGACCCTCCGAAGAGCAACCCACCCAGGCCCATTCATTTACCCCTTCACTTAACACTATGGGCAATTTAGCATGGCCAATTCACCTAAGCTGCACATTTTTGAACTGGGGGAGGAAACCGGAGCACCCGGAGGAAACCCACGCAGACACAGGGAGAATGTGCAAACTCCACACAGACAGTTGCCTGAGGCGGGAATTGAACCTGCATCTCTGGTGCTGTGAGGCAGCAGTGCTAACCACTGTGCCACTGTGCCGCCCACATGGCAATATTTAATTCCATTATTTTACATCGAGTGGAAATAAGAAAATGGGTCTGAGATGCTCGTGTCAGATTGAATACACTTTTTGCATATTGATACATCATTAGCTTGGTTCCAATCTGCTGGTGACTTCCCAGACTCCATTCTAACCATTGTGACTATGTCACAGATATAAAAAGATACAGAAACGCAGAAAGTAGGAGGAGGGGTAGGCCATTTGGCCCTTTAAGCCTGCTCCACTACTCATTATGATCACCCAACTTAGCATCCAATTCCCACTTTCGTCTCACACACTTTGATCTCTTCAGCCTAAGAACTGTTCATAACTCCTCCTGCCAAGTTTCTCTCAATATTCTGGAAACATAGATTTCTGAGTATTTATGTTAGGCACTTTGCAGCTTTAACTATTGTGTCTTATTTGTAGGGGAACTCATGAATTTACAAAATATCAGTTAAAATATACTGCGTCGAACTTGACTATTTGACCCATCTATTCTCTCCAGATATTTCTGTTCAACATGAGTCTCCTCCCATTCCTTGTATCTCATCTTGATTTTTCAGCATATCCTTCTACACTGTCATGTACTTGTCTTATTCCTTTTGAGAGCAACTTGTCTCAATCTCTTACTAAAATAACGAATTCCAAGTTCTAACCAGTCAAAAATAATTTCTATTTATCGCCTTTGGTTTATGATTCTCCCACATGTTGGAACATTCTAATTCACCATTTCCAACACATCCATAATTTTAAAAACATCTAACATGTTGCCTCTATGTTTTATGCCTCCTAAAGAAATAAGCCCCACTCTGGTCAATTCTTCTGGTTATTTGTAATCACTCAGCTCAGGTATAAAGTGTTTTTTTTTCACATTTTCCAGTAAATGCATGTCTGTTATATGGTATGGAAATCAGAGTGCAGAGGGGCAAAAGACTGTTTACGTTTAGCACAGTTTCCCAACCTTGAAGTTCAAATCCCCCTTGTCCTCACTTTGAACCCCACCAGCATCCGCATCCAATGTATCATCGTTAAACACTCCTGCCGACTCCAAATAGACCTCACCACCCAGAACATCTTTCCCTACCCACGCCTCTCTGCCTTCTGCAAGGACTGTTCCCCTCGCCATTGTTTGGTTCAGCCACATTCCCCACCAACTCCCCTCAAATTACCCTCAAACCGCCACACACACACAAAAATCCAGCCCAGAACCCTGCCCCGCAACCATAAAAGATGCAAAGCTTGCCAGCACACCACCTCTGTCCTCTGTCACTTCCATCTAGGGCCCCAACGGTCCTTCCAGGTGAAACTGAGTACACCTGCCTCTCCTCCAACCTAGTTTACTGCATCTGCTGCTCCCGATGTGGTCTTCTCTACATTGGTGAGACCAAGCGTAAATTAAGGGAACGTTTTGCCAAACATCTTGGCTGGGCCCATAATGACCAACCTCAGTTCCTGGTCACTGCCAATTTCAATTCCCCTTCCCATTCTCTCTCAGCTTCCTCAATTGCCACAGCAAATCAGACTGCAAATTGGAGGAACAACACCTTTTCTTCTACCTGGGTAGCCTACAGCCTGAAGGACTCAACATTGAGTTTTCCAATTTCAAATAATCTTCCCACCCATCACCTTACTCCCTTTCCAGCCCAACCTTTTGTCTTCCATTCCTCTCACCAACCCTTCCTTACAGCTCCCAACCGGATTCATCCCTCCCATTGACCCACCACCTGTTTTCACCTGTCACTACCTCATCATTCTGCCCCTTCCTCCAACCAAAAAGCCCATTCATCTTTACCTGCATCTCCCCGTACCCCCACCTCCATTCCTGAAGAAGGCTTATACCCAAAACATTGACTTCTCTACCTCCTGATGCTGCCTGGCTTGCTGTATTCTTCCAGCCTCCTGCTTGTCTATTTTGGATTCCAACATTTGCATTTTTTTTCTAGAAATAAATCCCTCAGTTTACTGAGCTTTTTAGGATCTGACCTGTGATGCTACTTTTCATGTTTATTTACTTGTGTCCCTCAGTTTCTTTGCTTAACAGTTTCATACTTTCTAAACTGCATGTGATGTTTTTATTTCTTATAGCAAAGAGAATCATTTCACATTTACCTTTATTAAAGCTCATGATTTTACGAAAAACATTTTTTCATTCAAAAGGACATCTTATATATGTGAAGTTTTAAAGTCTGCAGTTTGTCAAAAGGGGATTGAATTTGCAACTCCAGACATTGCAAAGCAGCCTTTATCTTGTTATGTCATTTTAGTATTGGATATAAAAGTCAAATTAAGATGAGTGTATTTGGCTGAGTGTCCTTGTTTGTCTGATATTACCTTAACGAGGTGTCATGGAACATTTTTTCTACTTTATAAAATGTTCTATGCAAGTTGCTTGCACATTCAAATTCCTGCCCCTCTACTTCCTGTCTTTGCTACCATCCTTTTTCTCCACTTGCCTTTCTGACAGTCCTTCTTCTTCTCCTTCATGACCATATACTTATGAAACATTTCCCCGTGGCATCCATTCTATCTCTCCCATTGCACTAAATTCTGTACTGACGCCCCTTTACATATTCTCTCAATCACCTTATTCTTGCATCCTATCACACTTTCACTCTTATTCCCACATGTCTCTTTCTATCCATTATCCCTCCACAACTGCTGCAACACAAGAACAAGAACAGACCAGTCAAATGTGCACGCTGCATTCATGAAGTTCAGGAGTAACTGATCTGATTGTCGCTTCTATAGAACAAAGGCACTCCTTTCTCAGTCTCAGTATTTATAGACAGCACGCGGAGTGCTAATGTGGAGAAGTGGACCTTGATCATGAATTAGTCATCAATCTTCACAGAACTTGGACATGCATGCAGAAAGTGTCTACTTGTACCGATTGTATCAGCAATTACTGGGCTGTTATGTTAAATTCCCAATTGGGAAGAATGACAGCTTACCATTTTCCTTTCAGTCCTTCAATGGATTTTTGCATGTGTTCATCCTTCATCTTTTATTTTCCATTTGTCTGTTTTTTTTTATTGTTTCATTCTTCCATGCATCTTCCCTCTAATTTTATAGATTAACATGTAAATTTTTGAATACGAACATGAGAAATAGGATCAGAAATAGGCAGTAGAGCTGTTTGAGCCTGCTTCATCATACAATAAAATCCTTGTTAATTTCCTATTTCTGTTTCACTTCCAGTATTATCCCTTGATTCCTATTATACCCATTAATCGATATCCATTGACCCCTGTCTTCAACAGACTCAGTGACTGAGGATCCAAAGCTCTTGCAGGTAGAGACTATCAAAGACTTACAAGACCTTGTGATGCAACTTTTCCTTGTTCTCAGTTCTTACTGGCTTTATTCTGAGACAATGACCTTTAACTCCAGACTTCCCAGCGAGTGTAAATATTATTTAAGCATCTAGCCTGTCAGGACCTTTTTGTATTTTTTATGTTTTTTTAATATGTGTGTATATCAATTGGGAAAATCTGACAAGTTTGGAAAAATGTAATTCCCGATGTCAAGAAAAAAAGTCCAATTTTCCATAAAAGGTTTCAATGGCAAAATGAGAATCTTGCTAATGAGTTCTGAGGGGCCTTATTGCATGTACGAACATCTTACTGTTAAATAATCTCACTTCATTTGTAGATTCTGGATTAGTGGTGCTGGGAGAGCACAGCAGTTCAGGCAGCATCCAAGTAGCTTCGAAATCGACGTTTTTACCTCACTTCATTTATAGCAGAGAGAAACCAGACAATTACCGACATGAAAGTCTCAGCAAGTTTCTGGTGTCTGCAACTCACTGAACAATTTCCCTGAGCAACTTCTCCTCCGAGCCTCCATCTTGGACAGCATTCCCCAGCACTTCAGGGCATGGTCCATGGATAGTGCTTACATCCTTTGTTCATGGAGGTTACCATAGCACAGTCAAGGATGCGGATATATTGCTGTAAGCACCATGCTATCTAACACATGTACCACAAGCTTATGTGGCAAACACACTAACTGTGCTTCAATGGCTATGTCTCAAAATTCAAGTGAAGTATTCCTCAGCCAAGTCAAGGAGGAACTGTCACTAGTTTTGGGGGTGTCATCACAGTTAGTCTGGGCATTGATCCAATCTAAATCCAGATGTTTAAACATAGTTAATCAGCCATTTTGAGCATTCAGGGTCAGAGGTTCCATATCATTACAGCCCAAGGAATAGACCATGATCAGTCCTGTAGATCCAGTGCAACTGTTTTAGGAATTAGAAGTATGTCAGTCAGCAAGCTGCACAGAGATCATCAGAGGTCTGTTCACTCATTGGTCAGGGGTGGGAGCTGGGCTATGGACAATCCTGGAGGTCTGTTCCCTGAAAGTCACAGTGAGTTGTCAGGGGCCACTGCTGTGGTGAACTGAAGGCTGTCATGGAGGCCTTGTGCAAGCGGCTGACAAGCAAAGCGAGATCAGCTTGAGCAGTCCAACTCTGTAATTATTTTCTATGTCTTTTGCTGTGCAAAACAGTTTTCTGTCAAAGTGTTTAATGCACACAGAAATGATAAGAAGACACCCAGCATCCTGCACATGTATCCTGATTAATTCAAAGTCCAAGATGTAAATAGAAAGTGAGCAGAGTTTATAACCTTTGGAATAATTTGTCAATTGTTTTACAGAGTTTTATTAGACATGAGATATTGGATGCATTCTCAATTTGTATTTAAAGGTATGTTGTTATTTAGGAATGATTTCATTAATTATTTTTTAAAAAACAAACGAACTGCAGTTGCTGGAAATCAGAAACAAAACAGAATTGCTAGAAAATATCAGCAGGTCAATTCCAGTTCTGAAGAAGGGTCACTGGACCTGAAACATTAACTCTGATTTCCCTCCACAGAGGCTGCCAAACCTGCTGACCTTTTCCAGTAATTTCTGTTTTTGTTTCATTAATTATTTGCTTTAAGTACTCAACTATTAGTTAGCTATAGTGTAATGTAAGTGAAAAGGAGGAAAACTTCAAGTGATGGCAACAGAAAATGCTGGAAATCGACAAGATTTCATTCTGCACCTGGAAGAAAAAGATTGGTTAAAATTTCAAGCAGAATCTTTTCAGATCCTGAGCAATTTCCACAAAAGCAGTAGGAAAATGTTTTACCTTTAAGTTTGTAAAGCTTATTCACTTAAGGCTACTATTTAAAACAGAACTCAAGGTAAGTTGATAAAAATCTAGGTTTAATTTGTAACCTTTCACAAATATAAACAATTCATTTTCCAAAATCATAATATTGTTTTCAATGTAACAGCTAATTCATCATTTGTCTGAACAGCTAATCAGTCCCATTCATTATGATGCCTGATCATCACTGACAAACAAAGGCTATCACAGTAAGTACAGTGCTTTAGTTTGACTTTGTGCTATAATCAAAATAAGCACTAATAGCTGAATGAAGTAGTGCTCTTATCTTACAATTAACCCGTTTTTTCATTAATTATTGAATATCTAGATGTTGAATGTCTTTTCAATTATCGTTTCATTATTTTTATTTCTACCTGGTTCAGTCGCATTTTCTTCAGCTTCCACATGTTCTCTACATTTTGGATTTTTGTAAAAATTGTAACATGTTAATGGCATTTCTGCCAATCATCCCCTGTTTTCACTTAAGCAGCAAAGATAAAATTAATACACCAATTGGTGGGCAGGGACCTGGAAGTCATACTGGACTGAAATCTTTAACTATGTTTCTCTCTTCATTGAGATGCCAAATCGCTCGGGTTTCTCCAGCATTTTCTGTTTTTTTATTGCAGATTTTCAGCATCTGCAATAATTTGCTTTTGTAAGAGTAATTTGATAGCAGATGTATGCCATTATCAAATAAATCTATCAATGCCTGGTCAATTGCCCATTGAAAGGCCTCACAGTCCCTACAAGTCTACCTTATCTCCACAGACAAAACCTAATAAACTTACTCTGCCTACTCTATGTGCTGGCAGACATTTTTCATCATTATTGAATACCTGGCATTTAGTTGAAGATAGTACACCATTCACATTGGGTTCTGGTGAGTTGCAGGGTCTGCCTGAAAGTCAGTATTCCCCCTAGCAAACAACCTTCATCTATTGTTTTCTGTGGCTGTCTTGTCGACAACAGTCCCATCAATCCTTTTATTTAACAATCGATATCTCCTGTTTTTGTCTTCAGCCTCTGGCCTCTGTATTGTTATGCTCACTATTGCTATCTGCTGTCCCTCTCGTTGAATCAAACTGGTGAGTTGTGATGATTTGGAGATGAGTTGTGAACTCTCTTCCTCTCCCTCTCTCTCTCCTGTGATGATACTATAGCTTTACGAGGTGTGTTCTGCCCTGCTGTTTTTATGAAGAAACGTTGAGACAGAGGTCACAAACAGCCTGCTCAAATCCAGTAAACAGCTTGTGAAGTCTTGGATTTCTTTTTAATGTTGGAACAATAGAAGTAGCCTGAATGATGGGGTCAAGCTCCCACAGAAACAGGACATTTAGTTTCAGCTTTCTGCAGTTGCTATGGTCCTGAAGCTGTGTGTGGAAACTCTTATTCCACTCTTTGTTACAGTTAAACGTGGTGTTCTCTTTCTGCTGCTAGAATTGCTTGTGAGACTATCTATTTTACTGAGTTTGCCTTCACCAATGGTGTGTTTATTGGATGTTACTATATCGGAACTGTTAATTAGTGGATCTATATATATAAAATTTTGTAAGGACTTTTATAGACTTGCAGTTAAACCAATTCTTTATTTTTCATTTTGTCTGTATTTTAACTATAGTGTAAAAATAAACAATGTTTTGCTTAACATTGAGTAGTTTGACCAAACAAATTGCATCTTGAACACAACGCTTTACCCTTATCTTTAAAATAAGAAAACGTGAGGGTCTAGGTCTTAATATATTTTGATCTGGTCCATAACAAATTGGGAACTTTTGTCTGGATCAAAATTTCTAACGCCAGGTTGGATTTAGGCAGTAAGTGGTGAGTGTTGGTATTCTATTTTTGGTCTGGTCTGTTCCATAACACTCCCTAACCCCCTTCATTCAGTACCTCATGCCCTCTCATGCAAATCAGATCCCACCCTTATATTTGGAGTTGCCCTATTTCATAGTCATTATCCCCTCTGCGCCCCAGCATAATGCATCCAGTTCCTACACTTAAGTTTCCCACTTTCTCCAACACAGTAGAGACTGCCCCTGAAAACCCATCTTGATGTTTGCCACCCAAATCCCTATGACTGATCATGGCCCACCTCCCAACTGAGCACATTGACATCTTGACAGCTCTCTGATTTACTCAACTGTAACTTCCTGGTTGCACTTGACTTACAGGACTGACTGTGGCCAAATCTCTAAAAGGATATGGGTCTTGCACCCTGATCGCAATAAGTGTCTGGCTGACTCTGGTCAACTTCCTGGACTGAGATTGGATGATGTCCTTAACTTAGAGTGGTAACATCCACTGACTGATTATAGTCCACCTTCACTCCACAGAAGACTATATTTCTTAGACTTTCATTTACGGTGTTTAGTTGACACAGATGCGATTTGTTTGTAAAGTGCTGGTGCATGATATCATGTGATATTGACATGACATAAACCATAAAGCAACATGTCCACACCCCTCGACTGTTGAGTGCAGCAACAATAGCAAGCTGTTTCTGTCTCAGTTACTGTATTTATTTATTTTGTTACAAAATACACTGAAAAGTGTTATATAGTATCGCCACTCTCCAGCATCATCTTAAAACACAGAAATATAAAACAGAAATACGGAAGAGTTAAGAAAAAGAAAACATGGTTTACTGTCATTGCTGTTAAGTGCTCTGACATGGGCCTGGTGGCCAGGCACGAGTCCCCTTCACCACACCCACCACCGCTGGAATGGAAGTCACCACTCTTCGGTGCCAACTTGCCTCTGCCCTCGCCATTATGAATCCTCATTGGATCTTGCCAATGCAGATGCCACTAACGCCACCAGGTACCGCACTGGCCCAAAATTGACTCCCAAACTTGACTCCACTGCTGCCATGTCTCCACTTCAGGCCCACCTCACCGATGCAGCCCCTGGTTTCATACTGGGTCCAAACTCACCTCTGCCGCTATCTCCATGAATCTGTGCTAGACTCAAATGCTGCCGGGAACCCAAACATCCCTCTGCCACAGCAGCTATGGGTTGTTGCTAGATCCGCCTCATCAATGCAGAAACCTTTGGGAACCCAAACCTGTTTCTGCTGCTGCTGCCATGGATCTGCACTGAGTTAACTCACCACGATGCCATCACCGCAACCAAGTCTTTCACTCCTTAATGATCAGCCAGGCCACCAATGTGTGGAACCACAGGAGATGGGGGAGACACTACGTGAGTACTTGGCATCAGTATTTAAAGTGGAGAAGGATATGGAAGCTAGAGAACGTGGGCAAATAAATAGGAGACATCTTGAAAAATGTCCATCTTACAGAGGATAAGGTGCTGGATGTCTTAAAACACATAAAGTTGGATAAATCCTCAGAACCTGATCAGGTGTGCACTAGAAGTCTATGGGAAGCTAGGAAAGTGATTGCTGGGTGCCTTGCTGAGTTATTTGTAACATTGATAGTCATAAGTAAGGTGGCCGAAGACTGGAGGTTGGCTAACGTGGAGCCACTATTTAAGAAAGGTGGTAAGGAAAAGCCAGGGAACCATAAACTGGTGAGTTTGACATTAGTGGTGGGCAACCTGTTGGAGGAAATCTTAAGGCACAGGATTTACATGTATTTGGAAAGGCAAGGACTGATTACTGATAGTCAACATGGTTTTGAGCATGACAAATCATGTCTCACTAACTTGATTGAGTTTTTGAAGAAGTAATGAAGAAGATTAATGAAGGCAGAGTTGTGGATGTGCTCTATATGGACTTCAGTAAGAAGTTCGACAGGGTTCCATGTGGTAAACTGGTTAGCAAGGTTAGATCACATGGAATACAGGGAGAACTAGGCATTTGGATACAGAGCTAACTCGAACGTAATACTCAGAAGGTGGTGGTAGAGGGTTGTTTTTTAGACTGGAGGCCTGTGACTAGCGTTGTGCCACAAGGATTGGTGCTAGGTCCACTGTTTTTTGTCATTTATATAAATAATTTGGATGTGAACACAGGAGGTATGGATAGTTAGTTTGCAAATGACAGCAAAATTGGAGGTGTAGTGGACAGCAAAGAAGATTACCTCAGAGTATAACAGGATCTTGATCAGATGGGCCAATGAGCCGAGGAGTGGCAGATGGAGTCTAATTTAGATAAATGCGAGGTGCTGCATTTTGGAAAGGCAGATCAAGGCTGGAATTACATACTCAATGGTAAGGTCCTGGGGAATGTTGCTGAACAAGGACACCTTCGAGTATAGATTCATAGCTCCTTGAAAGTGGAGTCGAAGGTAGATAGGATAGTGAAGAAGGCATTTGGTATGCTTGTCTTTATTGGTCAGTGCATGGGGTAGAGAGGTCATGTTGCAGCTATACAAGACATTAGTTAGGCCACTTTTGGAATATTGTGTGCAATTCTGATCTCCCTGCTGTCAGAAGATGTTGTGAGACTTGAAAGGTTCAGAAAAGATTTACAAGGATGTTGCCAAGGTTGGAGGTTTTGAGCTATAGGGAGAGGCTGAATAGGCTGGGGCTATTTTCTCTGGAGCGTCAGAGGCTGAGGAATTGCCTTACTAAGGTTTATAAAATGAGGGGCATGGATAGTGTAAATAGACGAGGTCTTTTCCCTGGGGTGGGGGAGTCCAAAACTAGAGGGCATAGGTTCAAGGTGAGAGCAGCAAGATTTGAAAGGGATCTAAGTGACAACCTTTTCACGCAGAGGTTGGGGCATGTACGGAATGAGCTGCCAGAGGAAATGATGGGGGTTGATACAGTTACAAAATGTAAAAGCCATTTTAAAAAGAGAATTCCAATGACCCAACAGCTCTAAAAGAAGAAATCCCTCCCAAACTCTATCTTATATGGCAAATCCCATATCCTTTAACTGTCCCTCCAAATTCACCCTCAGGGGAAGTATCCAACCTGCCAAATCATCTCAGAATCTTACATCTTTCATAAAAATCACCTTCATTTTACTAAATCAGGCTCATCAAACCAAAAGTTCAATTCTTCTCTCACTTGGGCAGGAAGCAAACTTCAGAACTAATAATTTCAAAAAGTAAATAAACATCTACTTACTGCACCTGAATTGTAAATATTTAGTTATTTATGTCTAAGAATAGCCAAACCCTTGGTACTGTAACATTCTGCAGTCTCTTTATTTCAATCGTGTTCTGCTTTTCTATTCTTACAGCTGAAGTGGACAAACCTACATTTACGAGGAGAAAGTGAGAATTGCTGATGCTGGAGATCAGAGTCAAGAGTGTGGTGCTGGAAAAGCACAGCCGGTCAGGCAGCATCCGAGGAGCAGGAGAGTCGATGTTTTGAGCATACACTTTTCAACTCGAAACTCACGTTTATCCACATTAGACATAGAGTCATAGAATCATCGAGATGTACAGCATGGAAACAGACCCTTCGGTCCAACCCGTCCATGCTGACCAGATATCCCAATCCAATCTAGTCCCACCTGCCAGCACCCGGCCCATATCCCTCCAAACCTTTCCTATTCATATACCCATCCAAATGCCTCTTAAATGTTGCAATTGTATCAGCCTCCACCACATCATCTGGCAGCTCATTCCATACACGTACCACTCTCTGCGTGAAAACGTTGCCCCTTAGGTCCCTTTTGTATCTTTCCCCTCTCACCCTAAACCTATGCCCTCTAGTTCTGGATTCCCCGACCGCAGGGAAAACACTTTGTCTATTTATCCTATCTATGCCCCTCATAATTTTGTAAACCTCTATAAGGTCACCCCTCAGCCTCTGACGCTCCAGTCTGTTCAGCTTCTCCCTGTAGCTCAGATCCTCCAACTCTGGCAACATCCTTATAAATTTTTTTCTGAACCCTTTCAAGTGCACAACATCTTTCCAATAGGAAGGAGACCAGAATTGCACACAATATTCCAACAGTGGCCTAACCAATGTCCTGTACATCTCCAGTTTTTTTTTGTTACTCTCTCATGCTATTCGCAACCTTGTGTAGACTCTTTTTTTTTTCCCCTCCTCACAATATGCTTTTCATCTCCATCTTGCTTTGTCTCTGGGCTCCGTTCCACCTATCTGCTCACTCCTCTCCCCAACATCCCCCTTCACCAGCATAAATGTAACCTTTCCTGGCTACCATCAGTTTTGAAGGAGGCTAACTGAACTCAAAACATTAACTCTATTTTCTCTGTATAGTTGCTGAGTTTATCATGTAATTTCTTTTATAGCTCAGAGTTACATCAACAGCATGGGTTCAATTTCTGCACCAGCTGAGGTTACCATGAAGGACTATCCTTCTCAGTCTCCCACCTTGCCTGGGGCGTGATAACCCTCAAATTAAACCACCACCAATTGTCTCTCTCTATTAGAGAGCTGCTTTTTTGGGACTATGGTGACTTCACCTTTTACTTTGTAAGCTTGTGGAAAAATTAGTTTAACTTCTAATAGTTCACAGAGTTTCTCCAAATTCACCACTTTGGAGCAGTAATCAAATTGACACTGTCAAGTGATCAGTGTACATCAAGGATTGGATGCGTAAAATAAAACTATAATTATTGATAAATATTGAAGCATTTGTGGACTTCCTGGTCCATGTACTATCAACTAAAATCAGCTTTTTTGTTGTCAACTTGTGTTATAATCTTGTAGTCTGCTACTAAATCTCTCCTCCATCTGTAAACAATAACAATCTCTCAATGTCGACAAATCAAAAGAACTGATCATTGACTTCAGGAAGAAAAGAGGAGGACATGTCCCTACCTACATCAATGGAACTGAGGTGGAGAGGATCGAGAGCATAAAGTTCCTGGTAGTGACAATAACCAACAATCTGTCCTGGATCTCCCATGAAGATGCAATGGTCAAGAAGGCACAACGCTTCTTCTTCCTCAGATGGCTTACGAAATTCAATATGTACATAAGGATCCTCACCAACTTTTACAGATGCACCATAGAAAGCATTGTATCCGGATGTGCAATGGCCTGGCACAGCAATTGCTCTGCCCAGGACTGTATGAAACAACAGAAAGTTGTGTGCACAGCTCAACCCATCACAGAAGCCAATGTCCCAACCACTGGTTCCATTTATACTTCTCATTGCTGTGGAAACGCTGCCAACATTCATCAAAGACCCTTCCTAGCCTGGTAATGCTCTCTTCCAACCTCTTCAGTCAGTCAGATGATACAGAAGCTTGAACACATCACCAACAGATTCAAGAACAGCTTCTTCCCTGCTGAATGGTTTGGAGGTGTCTGTTGAACTTGGGTGTACAAAGTTAAAAATCATACAATACCAGTTTATACTGGATTAGTGGTGCTGGAAGAGCACAGCAGTTCAGGCAGCATCCAACGAGCAGCGAAATCGACGTTTTGGGCAAAAGCTCCACGAATACCAGGTTATAGTCCAACAGGTTTGTTTGAACACAGTAGTGTTCGGAGTGCTGCTCCTTCATCGGGTGGTTCATCAGGACAACCACCTGGTGAAGGAGCAGCACTCTGAAAGCTACTGCGTCCAAATAAACCTGTTGGACTCTAACCTGGTGTTGTGTGGCTTTTAACTTTGGACTCCCTGCTGAATGGACTCGAACTTCAAATAATGTTGATCTTGCTTTGTGCACTTCCTATGCAGCAGTGTCCTTATATGCCTCAGTCTGTCTAAAAACTCCACGATTTGTATGTTATGATCTGCCTGTACTGCTAGCAAAACGAAGCTTTTCACTATACAGATTTAGGAACAAATAACAACAATAAATCAATTGGCAGTTATCTTTATTGCAATGCGCCCCCAGCGGCTGGCTAACTGCTTAAATATTAATGAAAAGAGCGGATGGGGGGAGGGGCAGTAAGGACAGAATGTATTCCTTAATTGGCCCGTTCATCGAAAATCTCCTCTGTCCCACCACGTCCAGCTCTGGGATTCTGACCTGGAATTCAGCCCAGAATTGTGAGCTCAAGGACTTTAGACTGGGGACTAGTTCTGTGCTCTGGTGGAAGTATTCACTTTCCATTCCCGCTTCACCCTGTTGGCTATATTTGATTTTTACGTCTTGATCTTGCGCAGCGACACTAAAATAACAATCAGATGGGAGGTGGATGGCTGAGTTTAGTTGAAAATCAGGAAATCCACCTTTAAGAGAGAGCAACCTACTGCGGACTGTCGGATTTGTTGACGTAAGGGCGCGGCTACCAAGTCAAATACAGTTTAATGACATACAGACGATCAGATCTGTAGCTGTTAAATCCCAGTGCTAGATTCTCTCTTCTGCCTGTACCAAATGGCCATTGTGGAAGCGATGAAGTCGCTGTGCTTCCCCGTGGAAGTCTGTCGGCTGTTCCATTTGATCGCTGTGTTTTGTTTAGTGTCTTTCTTGATCAAAACAGTGAAACTCTTCCGTAGAAGGTGGGAGATGATGACAGCATTGAAACTGTTCCCGGGACCCCCGACCCACTGGTTGTTTGGTCACGTATCAGAGGTCAGTATCCATTCGCTTACATGACACTTGAGTGACTAAGCAACCCTGGATATACAAATGTGTGTGTGTTTGTGCAGTTCCTTGCATTGCTGTTACTTTTAAACACTAAACCATTGACCCATCCTAAACGTTCAGAGAAATAAATCCGTGTTTTTTAAAAGCAAAATGCCAAACTGACTGCATAACTCAAGAGTAGTTGACCTAGGTCTGCAATCTGAGGAGAACGCAAAATATCATTAACCAACTGTATGAGCATAAAGCAGGGATTACGTCCTGTTTTAACTTAAATTAATTCCCATGTTTGGAGTGCAAAGTAAACAGAAAAGTTGCTGGAGAAATTCAGCAGGTCTGGTGGCATCTGTGAGAGAGAAAAAGTAAATGTTTTGAGTCCAGTGTGACACTTGTTTGTATTTAGTTGTGTTTTACTGAGTGTTAACATGTTATCAATGATTTGCTGGATAGCTTCTGGAGTCAAATTCAGTTTGGACTATAGTCCTTAAAGAGTGGTGGCAGGTTGGTTTAAGAGGATAGGCAGCTTGATTGTGGACTTACTATAGAAGCCCAAAACATCACTTCTTCCCTTGGGTATGTAACGCTGGTATAGGATTCCACTCATTCTTACATATCTCAGCCA